>NW_016806392.1:822493-836224 GCF_001698545.2 Rhinopithecus bieti | reverse complement strand
CTTTTCTTGGTGGTTATCAAGGAATTGAAGGCAAACTAGGAACGCGTAGGAAAAAGTTGCAAAGGAGTTTGCAATTTACCTCGTGTATTAGTCAGGCTTCTTCAGGGATTGGCTCACCTCATGAAGGATGAAAAATTCAGAGGTCTACAGTAGGAAGCTGGAGACCCGAGAAAGCTAGTGGTGTAGTTCCAGTCTGAGTCCAAAGTCCTGAGAAATAAAAAGAGCCAAAGGTGTAAGTTCCAGTCTGAGGGCAAGAAAAAATTGATGTCTTAGCTCAGCATTCAGGCAAGCAAAGTTCTCTGTTATCCAGGCTTTTGTTCTAGTCAAACCTTCAATCGATTGGATGAAGCCCACATACTTTAGCTGCTGTGCCAAATTTATCTACTGATTCAAATGTTAATTTCATCCAGAAACACCCTCTGAGAAACACCCTATGTTTGACTGTGACACCCTGTGGACCAGTCAAGTTGCCACATAAAATTAACCATGACAATGTCAAGTATTTGAAAACGTGCATATTTTATGACACAGAAAGTCTACTACTAGATTTATAACCTAGAATAACTCTCCCATGTGTGCACCAAACAATTCAACTCCTCATCAACAGAAGAACAGATAACTACATTGAGATATTAATATACAATGGAATATTGTAGGCAGTGGAAATGAATAAACAGATGACCTCAACCAGCATGGTTGAATCTCAAGTACTAAATACTGGGAGAGAAGTCACAATACAAGGCATACAGAGTGTTTCCAAATTAAAAAAATATATATCAAAACAGGTGAAATTTTTCACACAAAGAGAGAAAGGGAATAATAACATAAAGAGATTTATTAGCAAAGCCAGTTCCGGAACAAGATCACCATGGTGAGAAAGGGAGAAAGATGACAGGAGTCAGGACAGGGTTAGACCCATGCGTAGAGCAGAGGCATGAGATGTTTCTCGGCCTGAGGATCAGGAACATGTTGTTATTTTATTATTCTTTAAAATATGCATCTGTTTTATTAGCCCTTATGAGCCTGTGCTATGTTATATAAAACTTTTACAAAATGGAATTTGCAATACCTTGTTAGATTATTTGTGGGGCTTTTTAAGAATCAAAACTTGTTAAAATCTTCATGTAATACTGTTCTGCTTATCTTTAAGGAATTTTTTATCTAATTGCCACTGTAAGCAGGCAATTTACTAACAAGAACAAAATTAAGGCTCAGTGTGGGCAGTGTCTGTTACTCATTTCTATGATGAAAATCCTCAGGTAACTCTGATCCTGGCCTCTAATCTGCTGGAGGAAAAAACTAGAATGGTGAGCTCTTCAGTACTGCTTCCTCCAGTGCAAACACCATGCACTGAAATTACATTACTCTTCCCATTCTAACTACTTCAACATACGGTCACTTTCCACCTATATGACGTTAAAACATGAAATCTCACGCAAAAGAATGGAAATGGACCCTACATAACATTCTTCTAAGAGGCTAGAACAAGCTGTGGTCCACCAGTGACAAAATGGCAAAGGTGCCTTGTTGTCAAAGAAAGAAAGAAGTCCTTTCACTTCGCCAATATTCTCAACTTCGCATAAACTATGTCTTCGCACAAGGGCTTTCTTAGTTATTTTAAGGACCATTATTAGAGATTTATTAGGCATGGTAGGAGTGGTATTGATTAAAATGGAAACACATGTTTAAAAATGTAAACTTTTGTAAAACCAGAGGTCATTTAAAAGACATGAAATAATATGTTATAATACACAAAAATATATATGTAAAATAGTTATATTATGTATTTCCTATATCTTATTATACATTCTTTAGAATCTGTTGCAATAGAAATATATTTGGATAACTCTATAGAATGTATTTTATAAAAGCCATTGTAGGAAGATAAACACATCTGAGGCCACAGGATACATTTTAGAAATTCTAAGTAAGTGTAAATATAAAAGTCTACTATGGGCTTATCACCTGAACATTTTAGATCACAAGAAAGAACAACTGCGTGTTTACTGGGCAATTCTAAATTATGTCCACTGATGTTTTGGCCCTTTTCCCATTGAGAGGCAGGGTCTAGGTTACTGGACCAAGAGAACAAAGAATTGACATTGACATTTTCCAGTCCTGGCCCCGAAGACCTGGCAGCTTCCACTTTCACTCTAGGTATGCTTCTTTGACTCCCAGACACCTTACCAAGGGCAGCCCTGTGTGCCTGGGAAGAGACCAGACCAGGATTCAGAGCTGTGTCTCTCAAGTTCCACATGTACCTTTACTTCTTAGTCCTACTCTGTCTTTCTTCTGAGCTACAGTTCCTCTACTTGAATCAAAACTCAAAATAACTAAAATCGAACTCACTAACTTGTTTTATTCTTTCTCTTGTAGAATCTAACATTGTGATCGACACCGTCATCCAGCCCATCATTCAAATCTGAAACTCTGGAGATGTTGTCAACTACTTCTCATTCCATTTCACCATCCAATCAGTCACGAACTCCTGAGGAGCTTTAACTTCCTCCACATGGCCCAAATCTCTCCTTTCCTCTCTCTTCCAATTTTGTCTTTATTCTCATTGTTCTGTAATTATACATTTTTTTCTATTGATTTCTAGAATGAAAAACTGCTGGATTCATTTCCATTATTAACATTCTTCCATGTTTGTGTGTCTTTCAGGATAACAACCAAGTCTTCTCAGAACAGGACTATAAAGCAGTATAATGTCAAAGGGATCTGAGATCAAAGCTTTGTTCTAGATAACAGACAAGATTAGATCTTGGCACTGTTAACACAAACGGAGGCTGATGAAAGAGAAATAATCTGAGGAAGGCATAAGTTTGCAAAGAAGGAAAAACAATGCTAAAACATTAAAGTATAAATAGCATTACTAATAAAGTCTACGAGGTGGTAGCCTAGCTCCAGATAGTCTTTTGTTTAGCAGAATACTTTGATGGACCAGTTATTTGAGGGAAATTATATCACAGAGCCTAATCAAAAGATGAATAAAGATATTACTTTCCAGAAGCCAAGTTTTGAATAGCTGACCTTTGAGGGTGAGTGGTAAGCAGAGTAGAGAGGTTACACAGTGAGGTGAATGCCAGGTGTGATCCTGGGAGGTGACTCGAACTCATCCTGCAGGACCTGGAGAACACAGCCCTGTGAATGTCCAGGAAAAGGTACATGTGGGCACCTGGATCTGGCAATATGATTTTCCCTACACATATTGGCTTAGACCCTAAAAAGTATGTTGCAGTATCATTCAAGCAATAGTTTTAGATCTTTCATTTTATCAACCCCCAAAATAATTATTGGGCAGCTTAAGTGTGTGCAGTTCTGTGCTGGAAGTTTGAAAAATGCCCAAAACAATACATTCATGGAATTTATGAACTTGCCGACCAGGAGTTCTCTATAACTTTTGTTAAAACCAACAATCTATGTTTATACGTATTTTCAGCCATTCCCATATTTGATTGACAACAGATATTATTCCTAGATGATCATGAGTTAGGTGTAACATGGAAGAAAAATGGATTTGCATGAATATAACTGTATTTCATTAATAAATAATATTTATTAATGATGCTATTAAAGTGACAAATATAATTTTTACTACATAAATTGCCTGTACATACATGTAAAATACATGCATTAATACTTTTCAGTATATTGTGTGAAATATGCTTCTTTTACACAAATGTTTTAATCAATTTGGTTAATTTGGCAAGTCTCAAAATATCAAGGAATGAACATTTTAGTTGAAAATACCTTTAGAAATTCATAAAAACCAGCAAGATGCTTTTGCCTAGTGTGCCAGATTTTTCCAGTGCTGAATTTTAAAAGGTTGTTAAGGTTGCTATTAGATGAAGTTTCCTCACACTATCTAAAATAGATTATCTACATTGCCTCTTCAAGTTCTGAACATATTATTTTCCCCAAGAACTTAGAGGACAATCAAATTCAAATAAAATTTTAAAAGCACATCAAAAATCATCTTGTTCACTGATTCTCTTTGTTCTGAATAAAGGACATTCTTGTCTATTACTTTGGCAGGGATTTTGAGAATAGCCTCTGAAACACTTCTTTTCAGAAACACACACACACACACACACACACACACACACACACACACACCTCTAGTATACTCACCTGCCTTTTTGCAATATATCTTGTCTTTTGCTTATCCATAGAGCTTTTCACTTTAACATCTCTGAAATAGAGATAAGGCACATAGTCAAGGGTGCCTGGCAATCACTCTTGGCAGGGGCGCCTTTTCCGCGTATGTTTACAACCTGTGAGACCCATGACCCAGGCTGTCCTCTTCCATGCTGTACTGCTAGGTAGGAACTGAGAAAGCTATGTGAAGAATGAGCAGGGCCAGTCCAGAAGGGCAGGCTGTCCTGTGCGAGAAGCCTGGTCTACAGGGAGCACTGCTTTGCGTGGACCTCACTACACTCTGGGACTCAGTCACAGAGGGGCAGTATACCTGTTTTCCCCTCTAACATACAACACGGCCTATTAGACCATTTCCATAGTAGCCCCAAATGTCAAAAAATATCCTTTAATCTCTTTGATCTCTGAGCTTAAATTTTGGTTTTACCTTAACTCTGTGATCTTGGCAAGTTACATAACCTTTTAGTCCAAATGATTGCTTATCCATAGAATGGCAGTAGTCATCCACTGTATGGATTTTGTAAGATTTTGGTACAATGCAGATTAAAACTTTTGTATAGTGGCTGGACCATAGTAGGGGATAATATAAGCCAACTATTGTTACCATTTTTGTTGTTAGTTACCATTATAAAATCTATTTTTAATAATGTCAAAAATTATATTGAACATTGCCTTTGATGACATCTGCTTTCAACATTTCTGATATGTCTTCAAACTCACTAATAATGAAAGATTTAACATTCCAGAGGCCCATCAGCAGGATATATGAGTCTCTAAAATATACTTAAAATAATCTCCCCTCTAATGAGCCAAGTAAGAGTATTAGAAGTATTGTGATAAAGAATTGGCAAAAAGATTTATATCAAAGGGGAAGTTTGTATTTGACTGCTCAAATACAGTGAACAAATGATCTATTTCTTTGATGTAATATGAAAAGTGGCCAGAGCCCTTTGAGGACAATGAAGAACAATGACCTCACCAATGTACATGCAGCCTATTCCCCAGTAATTAAACAAATCATCCATTTTTCTTGACTTTGCCTCATTTTTTCTGCTTTGACATCAGAACTTGTTCCATGTCCAAGTTTCCAGATTCTTTTTCAACTGAACATTCAATATGTTCCTCCTATGGTCTGTCCTAGCTGTCATAGAGTTCTTTACTTATCACATCAGCTGAAGAAGATCACACCATTGATGAAAGCAATCATACAACCAACATTGTGCCATAGTAATATTAATCTGACTTCTGCTTATTAGATATGCCAGAGGGCAGAGATAATAGAAACAAGTATATAAGTTGGGATGCTATTTCAATAGTTTAGCTAACATGTATTGGACTTGCTACCATAATTAATATGATTGTTGAGAGATGGGCACAGGTATAAGAACTACTTTCAGGAATAATAACTGATATGAGTTGATTTGATGACTGATGATGGAAAAGTATAAAATCTAGTAGTCAAGTTTGGAAAATGATACAGCTAACATAAAACACAATTTAGAATTGGTAACAAGTTTAATAGGTCTGGAACATTCTGAATTTATGATCAGGTTATCATAGAAATGAATAGGAAGTGATTAATATTGAGACTAGTACTTGAAAGAGAAAACAAATATGTAAGTTACCGGTAAAGAACTGTCCACATAGAGAGTGGTTCAGAAAAAGCAGACAGCACAGCATCAAAGAAAGAAGGCTGAAAATGTACTTTATAAGAAGTCTGGTGATGGCGCTAAAAGGAATACTCAAAAAGTGAGTGACAGAAACCTGGCTGTCCCATGTCCCATGTCACATGTCATATGTATCAAAGAAAGGACAGAATTCAAAGGAAATATTCTGGCAATGGAGACTGTCATATAATGAAGATACAATGCAGTAAACTGAGGAATGGAAAAAGCCACTGGATGTATCTAATATGTTTAATAACGGCTTTTCTAGAGAAGAGTTTTGATAGTCAGGATTGAGCAAAAGCCTGCTTGAAAGGAGAAAAGGTGTAAAACTGGAGAAGGAGGTGGAAAATTAAAAGACAGAATTTGAAGGAGTTAAAAAAAAAATGCCACCCTAAAATATGATGCTTTGGTGTGCTGATTACTTGGAACTGGGGGAATTGAGGGCACTTGGGAGACAGCAAACACAGGTCGTGCAGGCAGAGGCTTTCTCTGGGCTCCACTCATCTGTCCAAAGAGGGTCCTCCCAAAGGAGCTCAACTATCATGAATACCCTCCCTCGGCATTCAACCAGGAAAGATTAAAGGATCATAGGAGAGAACATTAGAAGTTCACCCCATGCCCATACAATCATTTATTCCCCCTAAAGTTGCTGAGATTTTGTATCTGCATAACAGGACAACCTTTGTGCCCCATACCTTTCCTCCCTTCACCCTTCCATAACTTGTGTCACCACCACTCCCCAAGAACCCCACAATTTTATGCCTCTCAGCTCAGGATGCTACATAAGCTTCAATCATCTGACCATTCTTTGAGTTTCATATATTATGGGGTTCTCATGTGTACATAATTAAAATATTTTCCCTATTAATCTCTCCCTTGTTAATTTAATTTCAGACCAGCCAAAGAACCTAGGATGGTAGAGGGAAGCCATTTTTTGCTCCCATGCATACCTCCATAACAGTAAAAGTTATATATATTATAGAGCAAAATACAGTAGAAAGACATCTAGATAAAGAATAAAAGGCCAGAATAAGAGCTAAAGTCATGTTTTACAAAAGGAAATATGTGATAAAGTAAGATCTACAGAGGTTGGAGAGAATGTTATTTAGTAAATACATTGTGGGTAACTTTTCAAAATAAAACCCTCAGATAAAAAATGCAAAAATTAAATAATCAAATGGACAATTTTTATCATTTAAATTAAATACAACTACTGATATAGTTACATTTAAACCCATCAACTTACTATATATTTGTTTCCTGTGTTTTCATTTTACTTCCATTGTCCCACATGTTCTGGGTTTTTATTTTCTATTTTCTTCCTTCTTTTGATTAATTAATTACTTTTTGTAATTCAGTTAAAATGTGTTGGCTTATTGGTTGCAACTCTTCACCATTTTAGCATTTGCTGTAGTGTCTACAGCATACATCTTTAAGTTACCTAAGTTACTGCAGTCTACCACAGTCTTTCATGTTATATCCCAACAATTCCTATAGGATAAGAAACTTATAGTTATGTACTTCCTATTTGTTATCTACATTCTTGGTGCTATTTTTTCATGTATTATGCTTTTACCCAACATACACACACATGTATACACTTATATCTATATATTTGTACATACATATACATTTACATGTGCTATAAACATTACAATATATTGTTATCAATTATACTTACTTTCAATTTTATCTTAAAAAATTTAAATATGGCAAATCGTGTATATTTGCTCAAGTAGTTCATATTTCCGGTGTTTTTCCTTGTTTTCTTCTGTATTCTTACTTCAATTTTACACATTTTCCTTCTCTCTAGAAGATTTTCTTTCATATTTCAGATATGCAAGTCCGTTTGTGACTAAGTCTTTCAAACACTTTGGCTAAAAAAGTACATATTTTACTTTTAGTTTTGAAAGATATTTTTGCTAAGTGTAAAACGTAAGGTTTATGGATTTATTTTTTTCTTTCAGTACATTAAAATGCTCCTCCTTTTTTTGTCTTTTGTACTTTTTACAGTGAGAAATCAGGCATTATCTTTTATCATTACTCCATACGTAGCAATAGCATATTTTATTTTTCTTGATAATATTTAATACTGTTTCTTTATCCCTGGTTTTGAGCAATTTGATTGTGATTTAAGTTGCTGTCATTTTCTTCATAATGCTTTTTCTTCGAGTTTATTTAGTGTTTGTGATCTGTGGATTTATAATTTTCATCAAATTTAGAAAATTGTCAGGAATTTTTTACAAATATTTTGTGTATCATTTTTTTCCTTCATTTTGGGGCTCTCTTGATAAAATTGATCAAATAATTACACTACTTAATTTCTCACAGCCTCCATTGCCCTCTTTTAATTTTATTTTTATTGTTAAATTTTGAGTTGAATTGTTTTGTTCTCCTTGTGTGTCATTTTGGATAGGTTCTATTGCTATATTTTTAACTTGATAAATTTTCTGCAATGTCTAATCTACTGTTAATACCAGAAGTGCATTATATTTTCAAAAATCTCAGATACGATAATTGTCTTCTCTTTGTCTTCGTTTGGGTCTTTTCGTATGTTTGATAGTTTTACTTACCATTTTCAATATTTGCAACACAGCTATTTTAACTGTATTAACATCCTTCTGTGTTAATTTTAAAACCTATCCCAGTTTTGAGTCATATTGATTAATTTTCATTACTCTATATTTTATTATTATACTTTAAGTTCTAGGGTACATGTGCACAATGTGCAGGTTTGTTACATATGTATACATGTGCCATGTTGGTGTGCTGCACCCATTAACTCATCGTTTACATTAGGTATACCTCCTAATGCTATCCCTCCCCCACCCCCTCCCCACAATAGGCCCCGGTGTGTGATGTACCCCTTCCTGTGTCCAAGTGATCTCATTGTTCACTATGAATAGTAATTTTACTTCTTTGTATATCTGTTAACTTTTAGTTGAATATAAGATATGCTGAGGTTTGTATTTCTATATGCTACATATGTTTGCATTCAAATAATTTTTCCTGTGGTTTGTAGTGGGATAAAGATGCATTGCTTGACAGTAGTTTGATTCTTTCAGGTTTTACTCTTGTAACTTGTTAGATAAGTCCAGAATAGTGCTCCGCCAAGGGTTGATCGAGTTCTATTTCTGGATCAAGGCTTCCTGCAGGCTATACCGCAGGCTCCATGACTGATGAAGTTCCCACCTGACTGAAGAACTGTCACCTCTCCGGTTTGGGGGTAGTTCTTTCTCTGGCCTCAGGTAGTCTTCTCACAAGCATGTGCTTATCAGAACTTGGCTAAATAATCACGAGTACCCTCTTTAGTTCTCTGGTGATCTGTCCTTGAGCAGTTTGTTCTTCTCCGGCACTGCACCCAGCAAACTCTAACTTCATGGTCTTCCTGGCCTCTCAGCTCTAACTCCTCAACCTCAGGAGTCCACCAAGCTATGCGTGGGTTCTTCAATGGTGATTTTAATTTTATGTGTCAACTCAACTAGACTGTAGTGCTCAGTTCTTTGGTCAAATTCTAGTGTAGATGTTCTTGTGAAAATATTCTGTAGATGTGATTAACATTTACAAACACTTGATTAAAGCAAGGGAGATCACTGTTGATAATGTGGGTGGGCATCAGCCAATCAGTTGAAGGACTGAAGATGAAAACTGAAGTTTTCAAAGAAGGAATTCTGCCTCAAGGCTGTAACATAAGAACTCTTTCCTGAACTTCTAGCTTGCTAGCCTGTCTACAGATTTCAGACTTGCCAGCAGACCTCCACAACAACTGTATGAGCTACTGCCTTAAAACACACACACACACACACACACACACACACACACACACACACACAAATGCAGAGTTTTCATCCTATTGGCTCTGTCTCTCTGTAGAACCCTAACTGATCCACTGATACAGTACACTAATATTTTGCCCTGGAAGCTGTTTTTAAAATCAGACTTACCTCATTGTTTCTCATCTGTCAGGATTTCTATCCTTGTTGCCTTATGTCCAGTGTCTTAAAACCCGTTGTTCCATAGACACTGCCATATTTTGTTTGTTTCAGGTTTGAGAAAGTAAATCTGGTTTCTATTACTCCTTTTCCTGGAAGTGCAAGTCTTTAATAATGTTCTTAGGTATCTCTTCCTCTAAGATGGCTTCACTCCCTTTGGGCCAAGCAGCTACTTAACTCTGACTGACCTCTTTCCCTTTTACACCCTTTTACGCATCCTCTGGATACTTCTTGTTCAGTGCTATTGAATTCCCTTTCATGGATAGGATTCTACTTCACCCTTAACTTCAGCCTGAACTAGCTAACTCTGCTAACCTCTTAATTATAGTGTCCGTTCGCCCCCTCACTGGGGTAGTCTACTCTCCTGGAAAAACATATATTTTATAAGAATGATAAGCCCACATCCCCAAATGAGTTTGTGATCTGATTACCAGGACTTACAGATTTGGATTACCAGGTAAAACCTTCATTTGTACATACATCTGCCAGAAATAAGTAGCATTTACTTATCTCAGGGGACATATCAAGGTGCAAAAAGAGGGACTAGAACAGTGCGATGATTTGAATGTTCATCCCCTGTGAAACTCATGTTGCAATGTTGTTCTCAGTTTTGCAGCATTGAGAGGTGGTGCCTTTGAGAGGTGATTGGGTCATGAGGGCTGCCCTCATGAATGGATTAATCTATCCATGTATTAATGGATTAAAGAATGAATGGGTTATTATGGGAGTGGAAATAGTGGCTTTATAAGAAGAGGAAGACAGACCTGAGCGAGCATGCTCAGCCCCTCACCATATGATTCTCTTCATGGCCTTGGTATTCTGCAGAGGGGCCCCACCAGCAAGAAGGCCCTCATCAGATGTGATCCTTTGATCTTGGACCTCTCTGTCTTTGGTACTGTAAGAAATAAATTTTGTTTCTTGTAAGTTACCCAGTTTCAGGTATTCCATTATAAGCAACAGAAAACAGACGATGAATACCATTTGTTTCTTCTGGCATTAACTCACAATGTCACCTCAGGTTATTCATTTTAGTCTTCTGAGTCTTGGTGTCTACCTGTCTTCTTTACCTTTATGGACTCTTATGAAAAGGCTATCTAACCATCAATCATCTATTTAGCTAGCACCAAATATCTATATTTGTTTATCTTTCCACATTTAAATATCTAAAGGAAAAATTGTAGATTCCATTTGGAAAAGTCATCCACTAACATTTCAGCAGAGAGTTTGGGGAGAAACTCAAGAACACCTAAAGAAAAAGAAACCTGAAGACCAGAGAGTAGCATGTTATAGCCAAATTCTGATTAAAATGTGTTCTTTGACATTTTGAGAGGTCTTTCGATTTCTAAGTAAACGTGTTTTGATTGACTTAGGTAGTCCTGTTGAACCTGTTAGGTAGTTTTGTCCCATGTCCCTTCTATTAAAGCTTCAATTCTCTTTGATATTTGAGAGTGAAAGGTGTAGTAATTTGTGCCATGACTAACAAGGCTGAATTACTTGTCAATACTGTGGTGGGCACCTGTTTCCTAGTAACTCTTCATGGGTCAGGTATTGAGGTCAGTTCTGAAGAACTTGAGGAAATGAGAGTAAGTAAGGAGAGAAACGTTGGGTCAGACCTTACATTTAAAATTGTTTTCATGGAGAAAACATGATCTTTATGAAGATGGAAGCAACTGTAAGCATTTATGGAATGTCTAGAAAATTACTATGAGGTAACCCTAAGGTCAATGGAATGTATTAAAATATATCTGCTTCTAGAGAAAAAATAAAATGAGATAAATGCTTAGCCAGAAAAAGAAAACATGAGATCAAACTTCTGCATGTAATGTTTTAAAGAGATATGATTCATTTAAATAACTTTCCAAGCCTCTGTTATTTACAAGGCAAAAAAAGGATCATTTGATTAAATTTTAATGGAAGTTTCTTTTGCTTTTCATGTTCATTACATACCAATTGTTGATGGTGTCCAACATATTTTACGTGCTTTCTATACCCCCCATTTGCAATACAAGGTGTCTTAGATATGATCAATAGATTCAGTATATTGATGTCCTTTGAATGATACTGAGAGCACAGTTTTGTGTTTGTTTTCTGCCTAATCATTTTCAGAATCCGCTATAATGACACATACGGCAGGATCTATAATAAAGCAATTGTGTGTATATAGACAGAAATGAACCTAAAGTATAACTTTGTATTCATGGACAAAAATTGATATTGGATAGTGAATATTGCTAATTGCAATAACAAGTAAAACATTGAACGTATATGTAGTGGGCTGAGCAGAGTCCTCCTGAAGTAAATACCCATGTGTAATCTTATGTGACCTCATTTAGAAACAGGGTCTCTGCAGAAGTAATCAGTTAAGGTGAGGTCATACTGATTTAGAGTGGACCTTAAATCTAAAAAATGGTGTCCTCCTTATAAGAAGGAGGAGGATACACAGAGAAACACAGGGAAGAAGGCCAGATGACCACAGAGGCATGGGACAGACACTCTCCCAGAGCCTACAAAAGGAGCCAACCCTACTGACACCGTGATTTCAGACTCCTGGCCCTCTGAACTGTGAAAGTACATTTCTGTTATTCTAAGTTTGTAGCCATTTGTTATGACAGCCCTAGGAAACTAATATAGCATATTCTGATTACACTTAAAATTCATTAAGTTAACTCTACCTCCATACATCCCCATACACTTTGTATAATCTAATTTTTAAATCAAGATAATATGATAGACTTTAAAAAAAAATCTTCCCAAGCTACCTAATTAATTTTCTCCCAATAACATTACTCAGCATAGTTTTATTTCTAGTGAAAATATACAGCAGAGGATTATTTATAACGTGATGATTAACATCAGCGTCTTGCTAAGAGTATCTCACTCTTAAGAAAGGAGACCTGTCTTTCCGATGCAGTTTCAATGCAGTGCATGTGGTGGTGTGCCTCCCACTGCCCCCTGGAGGACAAAGCGCTTGTAGCCCAAATGCCCAGAAGGTTGATAACAGGCAGTTCTCAGCTGAGACCCTCTCTGCAACTTCCTTTGCCAAAGACAGCCACTTTGCCCCAAGGCCATGCCTCCTTTTTGGGGTAGCACACATAGGATGCCAAACAACATCAGGAATAAAGGTCAGCCCCTTTGTTTTCATTAGGCAATGCTCTAGTGCCTTTCCAGTTAGAGCCTACTGGAGTGGGTGGGTGTGACTGCTGAGGTCTTGTGAGAGTGTGAAAGCTTTCCACTTCCTCCTTTGCCCAATCCTGCTTGTTCTTTCATTACCCGAGATGTGTTCATCCCAAAAGAACCCCCAATACATTTCTTGCACACAAACATCAGTCTCACAGTTTTGCTTTCCCAGAAACCCTGAGTCACAGGAGAAATATCTTCAAGTCCAATTTAAGCCACCAGTTCCATCACACTTAGAAAAAGTTGATAGAATATTCCGCCACAGTTTTCTCCCCAACAAAAAGAAGTCAGTACTCCTGGTTATTTGGTTTAGTCTCCTATAGGTCTAAACTACTGAGCAATTCTATAGCTATTCCATATATTTGCTCCCAAATAATACAAGCCCAATATAATGGCATATGTTGGTTATGAAATCTGGAAGGGGTTGAGCTGCAGATGTGAATAATAGTACAGCAATACATATTTTCTGACCCACAGTCTGTTCAATATTTAGGTTTTTGCAAAATGAAAAGAGATAATAAACATAAGAGACAGGAAAAAGAGAGAAATAGGGAAATGAAGAGACTGTTTTGAAAGAAAAGAACTAATTTTTATTAACTTTGAATATCAATGCTATGGTCAAACTTTAGCAGTCCGTGTTAGCACATGGTAGGTATAACTCACCTGAAACAGAGCTTTTCTTTTCTTCCCAATTTTCTCACTCTAAAACTTATGAAAAAAAAAAAAAAAAAAAAAAA
>NW_016806392.1:760489-821431 GCF_001698545.2 Rhinopithecus bieti | reverse complement strand
AAAAAAAAAAAAAAAAAAAAAAAGGACAAAGAAACAGATGAGATTTCTTTCTTGCACACTCACTTTTATACTGTAACGGGAACATTCCAAACAAATACTGATTGCAAATTATATAAGGGATGCTGCATTTTGAAAGAAGTTATAGCCTTACCTCTTTTTCCTATTTAGTACAAGTTTTACAGGCTAAACTTGCCCTCTGAGTAGACTGTTGAACAGGCAAGTAAAGTAATTTGCTTGGTATAATCTTGGTGCTGAGGGAGATAACTCCCTCTGTATGATATTTGTATAACGAGTCTTACACCCACAATTAGCGTTAGGATGCCATCTTAAAGGTGACCTTGATTTATTTAGCTGGTTAGTCACTAGATACTTTATGGAGTTCAATATTCTAAAGATTGATCAGAAAAGGAAACTTTTAATGTCCTTAATGGGGACATTAGTGATATTACAGTGTGAAATTAAACTGAAGGACAATCTCAACAAACCTTTTTTTAGTTCTAATAGCATACCCCAGGGAAAGTTAATAGCTAGTATAAATTGGTGCCTATTTCCTTTATCTCATTTTCTTTATCTGGCTAAAATAGATAGCAGATGATTACGTTGAATATAAATTAGAAGCATTGCCTGTTTTCTAAACTTGACTCTTATAAAAATAAATGCATAAACCTTTGTAAAGTCAAGGAGAATTTTTATGGAGATTCAATAGTACTTTCCAAAACTTGGGTGCTTTTTTATGGTCAATAATAGAACTCTTAACATTTTTCACTGTGGAATGATAGCAGTGGATGCATGACTCAGTCATTGATTTCAATTTTGATTTGTCAATAATTACTCCAGATGATGAAGTGTGGGTTGCAATTCTCATCAGGATGGAAAGTATCAGCCAGAGAGACAGTTTTCCACATCCTAGGACAGAATACAATTTCATGTGCTTCACCCCAGTGAGGACTCTGTGATCCTGGAGTGAACTCGGGACAGAGGTGAAAGAGTGCTGATTTCCATGCAGGTTTTGCCAAGTTCTCAAGAGCACCATCTACTGAGTCTTTTCCTGCCATTCTTTGGGTTGTAAGTAGGCATGCCTTGCTTTCTGCTGTATGGTTTACGTAAGAATCAAATCAGACAATATGTGCAAAAGCAAGCTAAAAACTATAAAACAATACATAGACAAAAGGCATTTGAAAGGTATTACTATTCCTTATTCAAATCTGACTTTATCTTTTCTTTTCTTTCTTTCTTTCTTTCTTTTTTTTTTTTTTTTTTAATAATAGAAATAGATTTAAAAGACACACCTGTAAGCTAGACAGAAGCAGAAACAGAATATGAGAGATTCAACCAAAACAGCGTCAATGAAGCGAGACAAAGACAACTTAAACTAATAAGAGCAATTTTTTAAAAATTAGTACAAAAAGGAAAGGATACTCAGCTGCATAGTTGGTGGCTTAAGAAAATAAGATTTTTTTTTAAAATTATGCTTTAAGGTCTAGGGTACATGTGCACAACATGCAGGTTTGTTACATATGTATACATGTGCCATGTTGGTGTGCTGCACCCATTAACTCATCATTTACATTTAGTATTTCTCCTAATGCTATCCCTCCCTGTTCCCCCACCCCATGACAGGCCCTGGTGTGTGATGTCCCCCACCATGTGTCCAAGTGTTCTCGTTGTTCAGTTCCCACCTATGAGTGAGAGCATGTGGTGTTCGGTTTTCTGTCCTTGTGATAATTTGCTCAGAATGATGATTTCCAGCTTCATCCATGTCCCTACAAAGTAGGACATGAACTCATCCTTTTTTATGGCTGCATAGTATTCCATGGTGTATATGTGCCACATTTTCTTAATCCAGTCTATCTTTGATGGACTTTTGGGTTGGTTCCAAGTCTTTGCTATTGTGAATAGTGCCACAATAAACATACATGAACAAAAAGAGTCCTTTATTAATGATACTTTCTTGTTTCTTGCTGAAATAAATGAAAAAATCCAGTATGTCCAAATATCCTTTATAGCTAGGACAGGTGGTATAAGAAGCCAACTTTAAACAGCTTATAATAAATATGCAGGGAAATCTGGATGTTAGAAAGTCCAATGGTAAATTCAGTATAAATTTATCATTATACATATTAAAAAGTAAAGTAAATACAAGCACCAAAAAGCCTACTAGAGCAAATAAACAAGTTTGTGAGGTCACAGAATACAAAATGAACATATATAAATGAATTAAACCCATTTACAATAGTATCAAAGAGAATAAAATATTTAAGAATAAATTTAACAAAAGCAATGTAACATTTGTATGCTGAAAACTACAAAATGATGATGAGAGAAATTAAAAATCTAAATAAATCAAGATACATTCTATATTTATGGTTGGAAGTCACAATATTGTTAAAATACCATTTCTCCCTAAATTTATCCATCAATTTCAACAGAATCCATTTCAAAATCCCTGTGAGCTTTTTTCTGTAGAAATTAAATGTCAATCCAACAAATTTATACAGAAATGAAAGTACTTGAACCTTAAACAGTTTTCAAAAAGATGAACAAAGTTGTAGGACTCATATTGCCTAATTTAAAACATTACAATAAAGTTGTAATCAAGACATTATGATATACATAAAGGAATAGGTTAGACCAGTGAAACAGTGTCAGCGTCAAGAAATTTACCCCTCCATTCATGGTCAATTGCTTTCCAATAAAAGTGCCAATTTAGTTCAGTTGTGGAAAAGATTGTCTTTTTACCAAATGGTGGCAGGACTATTTAATATCCACATAAAAAATAAGAAGAAGGAGAAGGAGGATGAGCAGGAGGGGATGGAGGAAAAGCTTCATCCTTACCTCCTCATGGCATACACATAAAGAACTCAAAATGTATTACAGACCTAATTGTAAAATCCAGTAACAGAGAGCTTCTAGAAGAAAACACAGGAAAAAATCGATATGATCTTGAGTTAAACAAAGAGTTTTACATGTGACAGCAAATACACAATCTATAAAAGAAAAAGAAAAAAATTGTATTTCAATAAAATTAAAACATTTTGTACTTCAAAAGATACCATTCAGAAAATAAAAGACCTGTTATAGACCAGGCAAAACATTTCCGAATCATACATCTGATAAAATACTTGCAGCTAAAATGTATTAAGAACTCTTACATCTCAGTAACACAGACAACTCTATATTAAAATGGACAAAAGGATTTTTTTTTTAACAAAGAAGACATATGCATGGTTAATAAGCACATTAAAAAAATCATTAGTCATTTTGGTAATGCAAACCATAACCCCATGGAGATATCACCATATGTCACTAACATGGTTATAATTCAAAAGACAGATAATATCCAGTATTGGTAAGAACATAGAGAAACTAATCCTCTCACATTGATGAATGGGATGCAAATTGTTGCAAACCATTTGAGAAACAGTTTGGCAGTTTCTTAAAAAGTAAACTATGAGCTTATTATAGATTCCTACAATATTTCTCCTAAGAATCTACTCACTAGAATGTATGTATCCACACAAGGACTTTGACATAAGCACATACTGCAGAATTATTTGTAATAGCCAAAAACGGCAACATTCCAAATGTCTATCAACTGATGAATGAATCAACAAAATGTGGTATTTCTATGCAGTGAAATGGTAATCATGATAAATGACATGAATGAACTGCTGACATACATGACACACTGAACTACATGACATACTGAACTACATGGCATAGATAAAGCTAAACTATCGTAAGCCAGACATTCGCAGAGTTTTTCTTAAAGGGCCAAATAGTAAATGCTTTAGGCTTTTCAGGTCCTATGGTCTCTGTCAATAACTCAATTCTGTTGTTACAAAAAAGCAGCCATAGACAATGCATAAACACATGAGCATCGTGTGTACCATGATAACTTTACAAAAAGAGGCAGTATGCCCACAACCCATATTTTGCCCCAATCTGTGCTAAGTAAAACAAAGCAAATGCAAAAGTCTACATATTATATCATTCCATTTACATTAAATATCCAGAAAAGGCATATTATAAGCATAGAAAACAGTAGATTCCTGGGTGTGGATGAGAGAACTGGGATTGACTGGAAATGGACTTGGGGAAAGTTTTAAGGGAATATAGTAATGCTGTAATCATGGATTATGGTGATTCCAGCACCTCTATATAAATTTACTAAATATCATTATATTTTCCACTTATTATGAGCAAATTTTGTGATATGTAATTTAAACCTCAATACATTTTGGTAATGTGAACCATAACCCAAGCTGTAATGAATAAACAAAAAGAAAATTCGAGACTAAATAAAATAAGCAGTTGTTCAATTCCTATCACTGGAAAGGGGAAAAGTGAAAAATATTTACAGAAAATAACTTAAATGCCCTTCTTATTACCTTTGTACGAAAAAGCAAATATTGGCAATTAATTATGAAAATATTTCTCATCAACTCATGACCAAAAATGAAGAGAAGTTTCAGAAAATTTGCCTGCTCTGTCTGATTGATTTTTCTGCTTCTAAATGATTCTCTCCGGTCTCTTGATAACTAGCAAGATTTACAAGCTCTGCCAATGTCAATTGTCACCCATGTTGCACAATATTCAGCATAGTCTGAAGACCCTGGTGAAAGGGGAAAATATAACAGATTTTCAATAAGTTGGTGTTGACAACTAGTAAAATGACTATAATTTTAAAATTTAATTAATAAATGTAAAAGTAGTAGTAGCTGAACTGCCATATTCTATCTTGAAAGCATATATGGAAATATGTTTATAAAACATGCCTGTGATATAAATTTGAAAAATTCCAAAAAATAAAATAAGACTGAGAGAAGTTGGTAGTTAGTATATATATTTCAGATCAAAATATGAATTTCAAAAAAGCTAAAACAGTTTTAGGACATCATAGACTCATTCTGTTATAGTATGGAAATAATAAAGGATCTACCTACACTTCCATGGGCTGATAAAACTAAACTTCACCCAAGCTATTTTGTTCTGGGTATTATATTTAAGAAAAATATTTTTAAAATTTCACAGAATGAAAGCACATAGTCAGATTGAATTGCAAGTGCTCATGATGGACAGTGTGGTGATGAGTTCAGGAAACTTATTATATAAGGGAAGGGAAAGTTGAAGAACTAATCTAAACTTTGACCAAATACGAGATATCATTAGAATCATCTAATGATGAAATGGTTTGGCCCTAAATGTAATGAGTTTTCTAACATGGGATGTATGTAATTAATAATTTATTCAGGATTGCAGCACTGTATTAGAGAAACAGCAATAAATGTCACTCATTGACTCAAAGGAGCTCCAAGTCTAGGGCTGAAGGAGGCAGGTTAAAGGAAAATTATAATGAGTAATGACACAAGTTCAGGACAATGGGTGTCCTTGAAATCCCTTACAAAACTGAGACCTGGAGGACAGGAAAAGCTTCTTAAAACAAGTTACAACTGAGCTGATATTTTAAGGAAGGAATAGGACTTATCCAGACAAAGAAAGGAGGATGGGATGTTACAGACAAAGGGATGTGCAAAGGCATAGAGACATTAAAACTCACAAATATTTATTATTCACAAACATTATTACGCACTATGCACCAAGCATTGTAGGTGCTGGAAATACAATAGTGAATAAAAAATACATATGTAAGTTGTAAGTATGGTTTATTTGAAAATAAATACTACATGAGAAATGCAGCAGGAAAGAAACATATGAAGTGTCCTGAGTGGAAGGGTCACAGTTTTCAGTGGAGCAAACTGGAAAGTTCTCACTAAGAAGATGATGTTGAGTAAAGATCTAAAGGAAATGTAAGAGCAGAGCTCTCAGGCAGAAATGGCACAGCAGTGCAAAGGCCCTAAGCAGGAGTGTTCCTGGTCTTCCCAGGGTGAGCGGTCCTGGGAGATGGATGAGAGTTGAAGGAATGTATCTGAGGTGAGACCAAAGAAGTAATTATTTGCTCTAAGAGGACATATTGTTTCAGGCTCATTTAAGGTCTGATAAAATGAGAGAAAATAGCTGTGAACTCCAAATATTTGAGACAGTCTCAGTTAATTTAGAAAGTTTACTTTGCCAAGGTTGAGAACCTATACCCATGACACAGCCTCAGGAAGTCCTGATGACATGTGCCCAAGGTGGTCAAAGCATAGCTTGGTTTTATGCATTTTAGGGGTACATGAGACATCAACCAATATATGTAAGATGTACATTGGTTCCATCTGTGAAGGTTAGAAAACTTGAAGCAAGGACTGGTTTCCAGGTCACAGGTAGGCAAGAGAAAAACAGTTGCATTCTTTTGAGTTTCTGATTTGCCTCTCCAAAGGAAGCAATCAGATATATATTTATCTCAGTGATCAGAGGGGTGACTTTGAATAGAATGAGAGGCAGGCTTGCCCTAAGCAGTTCCCAGCTTGACATTTCCCTTTAGCTTAGTGGTTATGGGGTCCCAAGATTTATTTTTCTTTCACATTTCCCCCTCTTTCTTTTAAAATTTTTTGGAGAACGCATTTTAGAAGAAAACGAGTCTCTTGTCTCAGGCTTCATCTGATCTCTCATGGCTAGGATGGTTTATATCTAGATGGGTAGGTCCCCAAGTTATTAGGAAAGCTCACTTTTAGCATGTTGTAAGTCTCATGACCTACAAATAGAAAATAGGGACAGGAGGGGAGCAAAACAACAATCAAAAGGAACAATCCTGGAAAATCAATATAGTCCATATTACTCTAAAGTCCATGGTATATCAGTAGGCAGGTATGAAAGTGGCTTATGTATGTAAATAGGTTTTTGTTATTTTCTTTTGGGCTTGAAGTTGTCTAGCTTCAGTTCACAGGGCTTTAAGAAAGCACAGCTTAGTTTTCAGTAATTTCAAACTAGGAAAAATGAGGGGAAAAGGAAAAGAAAGAAGAAAAAAATTGAAAACATTATTTTGGAGACTTGTAGCCAGGAAAAATTAAAATTCAATCCAAACTAAATAAAATAATAAAATTGTAAAGCATCAGGTAAGACTAGAATTTAACTGCCAGATGTATTACAGTTTTGAAACAGATTT
The DNA here is from genome assembly GCF_001698545.2 of Rhinopithecus bieti. Taxonomy (NCBI): domain Eukaryota; kingdom Metazoa; phylum Chordata; class Mammalia; order Primates; family Cercopithecidae; genus Rhinopithecus; species Rhinopithecus bieti. Next base: position 814,383 of record NW_016806392.1, on the reverse strand, counting down.
TTTGTCACTCCAGTTTCCCATTTTACTATGACAAATCATGACAGGACTGATTTGCTTTATTACACCTTGCCTGATTATTTGTACAAAATGAGGTAAGAAGAATTACGTTTTACATAAGCTTTTTAAAATTGACTTTCACTTTGTTCCGTAGAAGGAATCTCAGATAAATCTTTTTTAAAGCTAAGGCCAGCCATGGCTTTGTACCATTAAATCCTGTGAGTTGTCTAAATTCCTCTCCTCTTGAGGTCCCAAGATAACCTTGGGCTCCTGGACCTGTCAGAAAGTGACATTCTTTGCTTACCACAGGTCAAGAACCCTGTACATAGACTGTGCAGACAAGGTATGAGGCCAGTTTTCCGAAGGAGCTTTTATTGACTGTATAAGTTAAGTTTGATTCCTTAAAAGAAAGCACATCAATCCAGTTAAAGCTTTAGAAAATGACCAGTTTCTCCAATGGTGTCCTGTTGCAAAAGAAAACATTCTTATTGCACTTACACAAATAACTATATTGCTATAAGTTAAGAATTCCTCACAAATACTTTACAAATTCTGGAGAAATCAGGCAGAGAGAAACAAATATGCTCAAATTCTGTTCACAGGAGTATATTTTACTCAAATGCTACTTGCAGTAAATAGCTCAAAAGTTTTCTTGACTCTGAAAAACAAAACAAAGAATTAGCAATGTCTTAAGCAAAAAACTCAAAATATTACTTTAGTCTTTAATTAGTTCAGTTCATGCAGTTAACTCTTGTTCTTCAAGATATTCATGGACATTCCAACTCTCCATGAGAGTCCTGAAAGTTTTACTCTATTCTAATTTCACAATCTCCAAAGTTATCAGAACCCAAATTCAAGAACAACAGTTAGAATTACTGCTGATTATAAAACCACCTTCTAAAGAGGACCAAACCAAGGCAACAACTGTCTGTGGATGACAAAGTTTTCAGGACAGCCATAGTCAAAGACACAATTGACAAGGAAATTTTTTACCTCTGTGGCATGCAATAATTTAACATAGTAATTATAATTATTAATGACAATGTACACTGAGTCATATCAGAATTGTAGGAGTTTCCCATAATTTTGAAACACATACCAATAGCATATTTATGCAAATACAGCTCAAAGAAGGTCAAACACCATTTCCTATTTGGCAATGCTTCCTTTATAATTGTTACACCAAATAAGCCAAATATATCATTTTTGGACTTTAGAGAACCTAATATATTAAAGGATTAATTAGGTCAGAAAAATTCATAACTTGTAATTTGATTTTGGAAAGTTTGTCAAATATCAAAGGTTTATAACACTTGATATCACAAAATAGAATCGCAGGTTATCATAAACTAAGTCATTCATTCAACCAAAGTGATAACTCAAGGATTTCATGAAAAGGCAAAAACACTTTTTTCTGAGAGAGGAGTCTTAATTTTCCAAACAATAAGCCCTAATAAGAACAGCGTAATGCCAGTTAAATTTGTTTTTCAAAATTTTATAACAATATATACAATTTTAATTATCTTGACCATAAGAGATAATTTCCATAAGTCTTTTTTAACCTTTATTAAGGAGTCTGTTAATGCTTCAACAAAACCTTGTTATTCTGACACAGGGGCCCATATGCTGGTTTTGCATCAATGTACATTTGACATTAATGGTTAATTTATAGAGAAACTGAACTTATTTATCTCTCAAAATTGGTCCTTAAAATCTCATGCACCCACCTCTTTGACAACTGTCCCAGGACCTTGAGGAGTTAAATAGCTTTAATTTCTGGCCCTGTGTCTCAGAAATACAGTTTACTTGGATTGGCATCTGCTATAGAGACTGAAGATGAGGTTTTGACTGCTATTGGTGTAAAGATTTAGCAGTACGTGGTGTCCTTTTAGACCCAGGCATCAAAGCCCTGTAATTTAATGGCACAATGACTTTAAAGCACATACAGAAAGTTACATGAATGAATAACCTAAAGAAAAAAAATTAATCTAAATTTTTTCCTAAGCAAACCAAAACTTTATAATAATGGCATAGAAATTATTTCAATAAAACATAAAATCTGTTATAATTTATTAAGAGTAAATCAAACCCTTAAGAAAATTTTATTTTTCTAACCAATTATTTAATGTAAAAGTGGATTTTTTTATATTAAACCCAATTTCTAGAAAGATCATTATAATTTCCATTTAATTATAGACAACTTGATTATATAACAACTTTTTTTTTCTTAAATAAATCCCTTTATTGTGACTTACACAGACCATTCATCACATGCTTGGACTTTGTGGTTTGACCCAAACATCCCTCTTTCTTAAACAACCAGTAATTTTATTCTAAGACTAAATTTCCCAAATAAGATTCTTTCTCACATAAAATTATTTCTGTTTAAGATTTTATCAAAAAATACCCTTTTATTTTGTAACCGTTTTACATCTCTCTTATTTCCTGGTTCCTTTTACCTTGTTTTATATATAACCTTTAGATAAGCTTTGAATTAGACAAAATTCATCTTTTAAAAGGACCTTTTTTAGAAAGAATGTTTTCCTACAATATACTTTTATTGGAAAATACCTAAATAATGAAGTATCTAATATTGAATTTAACATAACTTTAGATTCTAAATTATGAAAAGTTTGTCTACAAGTATTTACTCAATACATTTACCAAATTATTTTAATCATTTACCTAGATTATTTATGAAAACTGTAATAATTCTTAAAGTTATGAAACCACCATTGCAAACTTGTAACTGAGGCAGTAAAAAAGATCTGAAGTAACTGACCCCATCTTGCTTCTAACCTCCAAGCTGTCCTTGTTAATTCCTAAGTGTAGGCCGAACTAACTTTGGGAATAAATTATAATTTAACTTTGAAACAAAGATGATAACAGTCCTTTCCCAAAACAAACCTCCTTTCTGACTGTGGTCTAGACTGTCTAAAGCCGCAAGATTAGAAGTTTTAATTATTTTACTAAATAATCCAAGATTTAGCTATTTTTATTAAACCAATATCAACATCTTATTTATCAAAAATTACACAAGCAAAGATTATTCTGTTTGGGGCTGGAGTTTTATAGTTTTGTAACCCCTATGCCAAATTTTGACACCTATGGCATTTGGCAGGGATAAGTATGAAATTGTTTGATTAATAAATGCAAATAAAAGTATATGCTGACAATAATTAATATATCATTAATATTAGTTTACCAATAATTTTAAAGCTAGCTTATTTATTAAAGATTTTACTTAGGTTATGTAAACTCAGAAAAGCATTTGACTAGTCTTTCCTTTTCTCTAATAAAGTATTTAAGTGTTTTATTTTCTTCAAGCCAATTAATGAGAACTCTTTTATACAGTTTTAATAGTGAAACATTGTGTATGCAACACATAAATACATAGATGTTTTAGGCATACCAATAGAAGTACATCTTATAGATTCATAAGACCTTTCTTTTTTCCTGATCTTAGACTAGCAAACTCTTGATAACCTGTTTCATTACCCTGGCAGTTGTCAGCTAATAGCCCTAAATCAGCAAATTGAAGGCAACAACTCTTAGGTGAAAATCAAATAGCAAAATTTACATCTCAAGGTACAGAGAGAAAAAGGGTGGTGATGCTAGAGGGAGACTAAAGACAGATGCCAAATCAAACATAAAATTATTAGAAATCTATCATAGGATTATATAAGGAGATCCATTTATTCAGATAGGGACTACCTGTATTTTAACTGGATCTCTGAGCTCTGGGCAGAGCCCACACTGAATCCTAGGTCTCCAAAAGGGAAGAATTATTATGAGGCTAGACCATGTGGTGCTTTTACAGTGCACTTAATTTTATTTTTAAACAAAGACATTTCTAAGTGTCTAAATTACACTCTCCCTTAAAACCCAAGAGTAGCCTCTGTTACAATAACTGTTTTAGTCAAAATCCAGATAACACAATACAAAATCAAGCAGTTTAAGAGCTGAGATGAATTTTCTGTTTATACTCTTGGGACCCCATAAGAAATAACAGAGGTTTCTTCCTAAAAGTGAGTCTGGCACCTTCTCCATTTTCTTTAAGAAATCTCAGGCTACTTTAAACTATTTTAGTTCCCTCATGCAGCAGGGGGTGCAAGAGAAAGGAGAGACAGCAGAAGTAAATGAAGAAAATGGAATTTAGTCAACTGAGAAGAAAAAAAATTGCTCAAAAAAGACCAAGTCCTAGGAGGAAAAAACAAAACAAAACATAAAGACTTTTAAATACAAACATGCACACATAGACACACACAGTTTGGATGTTAGCTTTTAATTAATCTGACTTTTAACCATTGAGCCTCTTCAAAAAAATGTTTTATCTCATTACCATATGTCATCTAGGACAAATTGCTGCTATTTCAGGATTATCAATATGAAACCAGAAAGGGCTTAATTTAGGAACCAAACCCAGACTGTCATGATGAAAAAAAAAAGGAAGACGGAACTTTGGCTAGGGAATTGCAGTGTGGGGTGAGAGCTGTTGCTCTTTCAGTTTAACATGGCTAACAAAAAGGTAAAAAGCTGGCCTTGTTACATAAATAAAGCCTCTTAAATAGCCAAAACCGAAAATTGTTTTATTTTTTTCCCTTTTGCTGGTTGTTTTCTCCCCCCACCACACCACCTTTTGTGTGTGCATGTGGTGGGAATTTAGCCACTTCAGAGGCCTTCTTCCCCATTATTTAGAACTTTCCTTTGGATTTGATTGAATCGAACAGAATTGGTCAAACCCAATGGGGAAAAAAATTGAAACAACTACAAAATCAGAAACAAACAACAGCAAACAGTTAAGCAAAACAAACAAGCAATTGCACAACTTACATGGTTACTGAGCACTCTAATCATAAGGAGAAATTTAGACCAGCTGGTTGTTAATCTCAACTTTAGCCAAGACAAACCCCAATTCTTACCTAGGGATGGGTCGCAGGCTGAAGACTACTCTCTACCATCTGAGTAGCAGGAAAACAAAAACAAAACAAAACAAAAAAAACAAAACAAAAACTCTATAAAGGAGTTACCTGCCTTCCGTCATCATGGAGGCAGGAAAACTTGCTTTTCTTGTGTTGGAAGCAAGTAAATTGCCAAAAAAATGGAGTTATACAGCAAAATGAACTTTAGGTATCAATCATATTTGGGGAGATCAGAGATTCTCTGGAGGGGTTGCCTCCAGGCCTTAGCAAATTATCTTATTGGTTTGAGCCATAAAGATAGCTTAAGCTGGTACCAAGCACAGATAAGAGATTTGTCAAAGATTCGGAGCACCTCCACTCAGAATCCTATCGTGGTTGCCAAAATGTGAACCCTCAATATCTGGGACAGGTTTCAGTTATTCTAGAAAGTTTATTTTGCCAATGTTGAAGATGCATGCCCATGACACAGCCTCAGCAGGTCCTGACATGTATCCAAAGTGGTCAGGACACTGCTTCGTTTTATACATTTTAGGGAGACATGAGACATCAACCAGTATATGTAAGAGGTACATTGATTCCGTCTGGAAAGGCCGGACAACTCAAAGCAGTGCGGGCGTGGGGGTGGGGGGCTTCCAGGTCACAGGTAGGCGAGAGATAGATAAGCGATTACATTCTTTGAATTTCTGATTAGTTTCTCCAAAGGAGGCAATTATGCATTTATCTTGGTGAGCAGAAGGATGGCTTTGAATAGAATAGGAGGCAGGTTTGCCCTAAGCCGTTCCCAGCTTGACTTTTCCCTTTACCTTAGTAATTTTGGAGCCCCAAAATATATTTTCCTTTCACATAGTTCTTTCACAGAACTTGAATGTATTCAGAACACTCATAGGAAAATCATCAGGAGTTGCAAGAAGTAAAGATAAATTGAGCAAGCAGGCACAATTCTGTCCTGGAGCCCCCTGCGTAGGATGACCACTGGCCAGGTTTGTTCACAACAGCCTAGTATGCTCCTGTTGTCCTGGAGCGATTTTTGGTAGCACCCTATTTCATTCTCAAAGGTATCCTGGTTTAGAGACTACATTTTATGGTGCCTAAATTTCAATTTGTATGACCCCACTACATGAAGGAACATGCTTTTGGACTTACAAGAAAAGCGAAATGCTGGAGGCTGGCAGCACACGAGCTCAACATGAAGGCAATGTGGTCAAAACCAGGCTGTAGGCCAGACACCTGTGCCATGGTGCAGGCGAGACCTGCTCAAGGCTGCAGTCAGTGCAGCGCTGGCATCGAGGGCAACTCCAGGCACAGAGAAGCTTGTGCTCATTTAGTGGCTCCATTCTCCATCGTAGCTTGCACTCCTCCAGGGAGCATCCAGGAAGACAGTCTGCTGTCACACGTGCTGTCTTTAACTGGGCTGTGTTTTTTTTCCCCCTTAAGAGGGGATTGTTTGTTCTCTATAGAGTGCAGTAAAGGCTTGTGCCTTAGTAACCCCTTCATGCTTCATGAGCAGTGGTTCTGACCCCAACATTAACAAGTTCAGAAATCATTAGACGATTTGGTCGAATATTCTGGAATGCTATCGAGTACAAAACACCCTACTCAAAAGTGCTTATATCTGCTGAATGTCTCTGAAATGGAGCATAATTCACTATTAGCATTATAGTTTTATGCCACAGCATCTGTTATGTAAGTAACTTCAATCTCATAAAAAATTTACAAGTAATAATGCTACTCTAATTCTAAGGAACTCCACCAGACAGCTGAATCAACTAAAGTACCAGAGTCTGGCTTCTTAAGCAATGTTAAAATCAAATAAATTCTAATTTTTGTTTTCAATAAACTTCCCACATAAGAAGACTATTCATCTTGTGCGTGATGGGGAAAGAAATTAGCATTAATTGAGTAACCATAATATATTAGACAACATTTAAGTATTACCTAATTTTTGATTTTTTTATTTTTAATGATTATGGATGCATAATAGTTGTACATATTTATGGGGTAAATATGATATTCTGATACAAGCATAAAAAATGTAATGATCAAATAAGGGCAATTGGGTATCCATCTCCTCAAGCATTTATTATTTATTTGTGTTAGGAAGATTCCAATTCTACTCCTTTAGTTATTTGAAATAAACAATTATTATTGTTAACTCTAGTCACCAAATATCTACATTTTATTTTGTTTTTTTCCTCTCTTTTTTTTTTTTACAGCTTATTCTTTCTATCTAATTGTAATTTCGTTTCCATTAACCATCCCATCTTTATCCCCCCTCCCACAATGCTTCCCAGTCTCTGGTGACCATCATTCTACTCTCTACCTCTTATATCCTGAGGTCATTATCATGGGAAAATTAGATAATGTCATCATGGCCTCAGAACGTAAGTCTTATCTAATTTAAAGATTAAAAAACTGAGGCTCACAATGGTTTGGTAACTTGCCCAAAGACATTTAGTAGGTGGCATAAACTTCATGCAAAGCTAGTCCCTTGAACTTTAAAGCCCCACTTATTTCACTAAAATGCAGTCTCTGTTACTGTTTGCAACAAATATTCTACTGTATTGCTGATAGATCAACAGTCTAATTGTCTTTAAATATAGAAAACACATTCCATTAAATGTACTGGTGTTGGTGTCCTTTTTATATGTAAACTGACTGGGTCATTTCCTGGGATGATTGATATGTTTCACAGAATAAATTGGTAATAATTCTAATGGACACAGATAGCCTTCACTACATTCAAGGAACTGTTCTACCTACTTGTATATGAACTCGTATCATCTTCTCAATGATATTATAGGGTTACTGGCACCATTCTAAAGATAAAGAAAATGGAGTGTCATGATGCTAACAAGGAAGCTGTCTGAATGTGGTTTTGTTGATCACCTGGGCTGCCTGGAAGCCGGTGAGCTGGGACCATTCTCTCAGGGACTGGCACTGCCAGTTAATTGACTCGAGTCAAAGGTGGTGAGACTAATTTTTAACTTAGTCTTGCAAATAAGTGGTTATTATTATTTTACTGTAAATAATTTTTTAACAAATTTTAAAAAATAGAAGGCAGTTTTAGAGTGCATAGGCAGAAACAAATAACAGTACAGCCAGGATAACATAACATTTAAAAACAAAGAAATAAGTGACTTAGACAGTGTTTCACTTAACAAAATTTAGAAAAAAATACAGTTCAAAATATATGCCATAAATGTTGCAAAACATAAGATCTGCCTCAAAGTACAGATTGGATTGATTATTTCTGGCAAATGCCTAAGGTGTCTCTCACAGGAAGAGCCCATGTGCCTTCATTTCTCAGGTTATGCTTTCACTAATAATGGTTTCAGTTAGATGTAACTTTCTACTAAGTTGAGAAACAAATGTTTCACCTCTGCAAATTAAAAGCCTTGTCCTGGCCTATACTGTGATATGAAAAATTATTTCAAAGGGAAGAGCACATCTAACCATGAATGACCTTGAAAGTGAAAATTGGAAATTTCACTTTCTGCTCTAGATAAATCAACACTCCAGATATTCAAAAGATATAGAAAATAGACACCATATTAATGCATTGTTTTAGATTATTGTCATATATTAGACAGTTTTGTGTACACAATAAAGAGAATATTCAATTTTGCTTTGGAACACAAGATATTTATTTATAACTTCTATAATGTTAGAGGTATTAACAGGCTGTCCTTCTATTACTTTTATAATTTTATACAAGTATAAAAATTACTTTTATAATTGATTGTATTCAAAGTGCTTTATGGATTCCACAGAAATAAACGTTCATGAGAACAAAACATTAAGCAAATTGTTTTATTTTGGTTATTGCTATATTGGAAAATTGTCTTCTTAATCTCATTGATTTTTTTAGATAGAAATGTATGATTTATTGCACATAAAAATTTATATGAGTATGGATTTTCTTCAGTGTTGGTCCTCAAATGCAATGAACACCATGTTTCAAATAAAAGATTTTATACATAGAAAAGATTACACATTTATCACATATAAAAGTCTTACAAATTTAATTTTTATTGATCTGAAAATGCTGAGAAATTACAGTGCTATTATCAATTGCATAAGTGGAACCAGAGAGGAAGAACATAAGAGCTATCAGCGTATGTGGTGGAAATAGCAAAGAAAGACCTTTAACACCTAAAATGGATATGCTTTGTCATTGACACTATAGTGTTTTGTTACTGCTTCTATGATATTAACAAATCCTACTTTCATATCCCTTTATAGAAATGGAAATTTTATTCAAAACACTGTGCCTTTTAAACTACAGCTTTCTAATCACTAAATATATAAATAAAATGTTTTTTATTTTAATCATTTTTCTGATTTCCAATTTTTTAAAATTTTACTTTAAGTTCTGGTATAAATGTGCAGAGCATGCAGGTTTGTTACATAGGCATACATGTGCCATGGTGGTTTGCTGCACCTATCAACCCATTCTCTAGGTTTTAAGCTCCGCATGCATTAGGTATTTGTCCTAATGTTTTCTCTTCCCTTGCCCCACCCCCTGACAGACTCTGGTAAGCAACGTTCCCCTCCCTGTGTCCAGTGTTCTTATTGTTCACTTCCCACTTATGAGTGAGAACATGCGGTGTTTGGTTTCCTATTCAATTTTTTAAACTGTAGAAAAATTCTCAATAAACTGTAAAGATCGATACTATGAATACTGGCAAAGTATTAGTCACAACACTGCTTTCCATTTCACTCTTCAAAAAATTTATCATGAATTATTTCTCCAATCAAATTATATGAGGAGCTTACCCACATACAAGAGGGTTGAGCCTTTTCAGTGAGCATTTTCATGATCCATTCGATTATATCAACATGGCAGTCTCCACTGGCTCATTTTCTATATCCACACATGCTAAGCCAACACTACTGAAATTTTGGTCAGTTTCCTAGGCACTTCAAATCATGAACATTTTGTTTCAACATCTTTACTAATGCTGTCGTTTTTCTGAATTATAGTGCACTGCTCTGCTCTATATTGTAAATTTAAATGGAGCCATGTTCCCAGTTCAATTAAGGAGTGTGCAGCATGGGTAAGCCAGCTATTTGGCTACTCTAATGGGCAGATCAGGGCACTGCAAGACCCAGCTGCATGGCTGTGAAATAAGAGGATATGTGGAATAGTTGAAAATGCTCAAGAGTTGGCAACAAAAGCTGTAGTTATTTCGTAAGGTCTTGTGTTTATGTTAAATTGTTTACTTCTTCATTATCTCTTTCACCTATTAGATTGTAAGATCTCTGAGGGCACAACTTGATTTTATTCATCCACTGTAACTTCATTGACTATCGTATTTTCTGCCACACAGGAGAAGCTTAAAAATTAATTTTTGGTTTAACAGATTAGGTCATTTTTGCTATACTGAAGTCTTAATGTAGCATTTCCATATATATATGAACATATACTACGAAGATTAAATATAATTTGCATTGGAAAATTGCTTCTGTTAGAAGAATAAATAATATGTAATTATAAACATAAAAATTTGCAGATCTTTTAAAATAAAACTATAAAAGTTTATATAGAGACATAAAAGAAGACTAAAAACGCACAGAATTTCTTATGTAACCAGACACAATAGCGAACAGGTATCTACTGTACAGATTTTCTACACATGTCATGAAATTAAATTAAAATATAATATAGTTAAGGAAAGACTAAAATCAAGAGCTATGATGAGAAAATGTCCCTATCCAATATTGAAATGAATTATGAAATAATAATGATTAAAACCTTGTGGAACAGACATAGTGTTAGAACAGGCAAAAAAATTTAAAGATAGCTTCAAATCACAAAGGAATTTGTTGTAATTTGATGTTCTAATAAGTAGGAAAGTTTGCTTATTTGGTAAAAAACTGAGGGATACTGGCAACCAACATGAGAAATTATCTAGATATAGTAAACCAAAAATGAAATCCTAAGCTCCCTACCAACAGAACGAATCCCCTCCTGGCGAAGGGGACCCCAGAGAAATCTGAAAAATGTCGCTCCTGGCCATGACCCCAAGGGAGGGACATACCTTATTATATTTCCTCTCTTCTGGAGTTTAGGCACAACTGACTAGGTTAAAAATAGAAATCACGAAACTGACAGAACAGACTCTCTGTGGCATAAGATACCAAATTGTAAACAAAACCTAAGACCATGCCAGGCAAGGCTTCAGTTACTCCCTACAAAACATAAAATCTCATTAAATGGGGTTTTTATTAACCCGGTATAATGTGGCTGACTTTCCAACTTAATGCTGGTACAGCATCACATGTTAGATAGCAGCCCCTGAAGGATATCAAAATATTTTATCCCAAATACATGTATTTGACGTAGTTTGAAATGGCTCTGCAAAGCCGTCTTTTTTGCGGGGGCAGGGGAGGGGCGGGAATTTGCTTCTGTAGGGAATGTCCATTAATACAACTATGCCTTTCTCAGATCTAGGAGTGATTAACTGAAAATCTAATGTCATTAATGCCTGAAAAGCAACGTCTACCATCAATTCTCTTTGGGGCTGCTACTTATGAGACTTCATCTATGTAACAAGAACCTTGGCTGCCACAATCCCCTTATCTTAACCCAAGCATTCATTTCAACTGGCTTCAAGTCCTTAGACAATAGCTTAACTCTCTCAGCCAGTTGTCAAATAATCCCTAAAACCACCTATGACTTGTGAGCCTTTGCTTCAAGATGTCCCACCTTTTCATGCTGAACCAATGTATATCTTACATGTATTGTTTGATGTCTTTGACTGTAACCCTTGTCTCCTCAAAACATATCAAACCTAACTGCAACCTGACCAGCTTGGGCATGTTTTCTCAGGACCTCTTGTGACTCTACCCCAGATCCTGGTCAGTCATATTGGCTCGGAATAAACCTCTCTAAATACTTTATTTTCTGTTAACAATATACATCTCCCTCATTAATCTATTTCAAAGTAAATTTCAGGGGTCCAATGATTTAAGCATAATAAAATGAAGACATAAAAGTAACCAGACAAAACTTAGAAAAAATTTGACACTTTTGGGGCTGGGCACAGTGGCCCATGCTTATAATCCCAGCACTCTGTGAGGCTGAGGTGGACAGATCTCTTGAGCTCAGGAGTTCAAGACCAGCCTGGTCAACGTGGTGAAATCCCACCTCTATTAAAAATACAAAAATTAGCTGGCAAGCACCAGTAGTCCCAGCTACTTGGGAGGCTGAGGTGGGAGGATTGCTTGAGCCAGGGAGGTGGAGGCTCAGTGAGTCAAGATTGAGCCACTATGCTCCAGACTAGGTGACAGAGTAAAACCTTGTCTATGAAGAAAAAAAAAAAGACGCTTTTGGTAGTATTGTTAAAATGTTTAAATTTTTTTGCTAATAAAGATACTCCATCTTTCATAAAACAATTTTGGATAATTATTTTCACTCATTGAGATCAGAAAGATTAATTACCACTTGCAGTGGTAAATGAGGAAAGAGAAACTGATACTCTCGTGCATAGTTCCTAGGAGTGTAAAATCACGTGAGGTTTTTGGAGGACAATACGATGCCCTGTATAAGATTAGTAAATACACACACCTCTTTACCGCACAGGTCTATTTCTAATAGTCTATCTTCATATTTATTCTACAAATGTCTGTTGATGCTATAGAGGCCAATGAGAACTTCCCCTTCGTCTTCTGAAGGTTTTCTGAAAAATCAACTGTCAGAAGGCAGGTTAATAGGAGAAAAGGCCTACGATTTTTTTTAATATGCACGGGAGTCATGCACAATGTAAGAACTCAAAGAAAGGCAAGATGGTTCACCCTTTTATACCACCCTGAGGTTACAGGAAGAATGCAGGCTCCAAGAATGACACAAAAGAGGTTATAGTGCTAAATGTATTTTAGTGGCAAGACAGGTTAAGGGATGGAGAGGCGGTCTTGTTATGTAGACGTAACTTCATAGGTAAGCAGCCCTCTGACAGAATACATGGTCATTGTTTCTTTCAGACGCTTAAAGCTGGCAGCCTTTCAGTTAATCTTTCTAGATCTGTAAAAGGTAAGACCTCAGAAAGCTTGACTGCATCAGCAAAACTCATACACAAAAACCAGCTTTGCAGAGATACTTCTGTTTGCAGGCAGTCTCAACAGCCACCTCAAAATATCAGAAGTATTATATTTTGGAGTGAAATAGTTTAGTTTCCTTCAATGCAAATACAAAAATTATACTTGAGGCATTATATGAATTGAAGAAAAAAGAAAAAAAGAAAAGCCCTGAAAGTCCAACAACAGATTCTGAGAAGGTAACTGGTAGCACATCCATACCAGGGAATTCTATGTGAGAAATCAAAACTCGATGCATTTGGAATGTGGTCATGATAACAAATAATTGATTTTTTCTAAATTTCTGTGTGATCTATTCCAAAAATATTATCAAATGATAGAATATGTAGGAGAAATGTTTCACAATTTATTATGCACGATTATAGTACAAATTCACCCTTGCTAGAGATAGGAAAACAATTAATACTTAAAAAATCCTACATCTTAAACTTTGTATTTTTCTTGTAATTCATTTCCCATAAGTTAAATTTTGTTCATAAATCATTTGATGGTGATAAATTGTCTAACATAATTCAAACATTTTTTAGGTATTTTAACAGATGTTCCTTAAACATTGCAATAAAGAAAGAAGCACTTTTTGAAAAGCACTATTTTGTGGAATTAAATAGCACTCATGAGAGCAGCAAATCACCTAATTATTTTTCACAACATGGGAAAAAGATTGTCATCTGGGTTTAGTTGGTCTGGGCACATTTATGTGTTTGGAAATTTCAGAACTGTGTGTTGGATGAGCTTTTGAGATTTAGTTTTGAAGGAAACTAGTAACTCTGCTAGTTTAATGATTTAATATTTCTGATTTTTCAGAGATCTTGGTTGTTTAATCCAACTTTAGTGTGTGCAGATCAGAGGAATGGAAGAAGACAGTGTGGCTATTTTCTAAACCCTTTCCATAACTTGTCTGAATATTTACCCACTCAAGAAGTGTTTACCAAGCCTATTGTTAAAAATATAATTTCTGAATATTTCTAATACTTTAGAAAAATAACCTGTATTCCTTAAAAAATGTCATGAAGAAATTGAATTTTGTTATATGAGGGAAAAGCTTTTATAATTCCCAAGACAATAAGTTAAGGTATTGAATTATACACAATTTAGTCAAGTAGAGCCTGTTAAAATGTTCATTTTCTAATTTTAAGATAGAATATTTGGAATACATATATAATTATGTATTATTTAGTATTGTGAAATTAAATAACTCAAACTTAAAGTTGTTGGATCTTTATTCTGAGCCTTGAGAGGAATGTGACTATGCAGCCTGAGTCATGCAGCAGGCAGCTCCAACATCTGCCTTTTTTTTTTTTTAACTGTAAAGGATCAGGAAAACCAAATGGTGTCAGAGATAAGACCTCTTCAGATTGCTCCTCAGATTACCTCTCCTTAACATGTAATACAGTCATCTTCCTTGGAATGCAGCAGTCTGTAACTGATCAAATTTCTATCAAATCTCTGTAACATATGCACTGGTCTTACATGGGAAATATCATTATCCTGTTAAAATATCTCTGTCTCTACCTTTATAAGTGAAACTTTAACTTCACTTTGTAACACTGTGTACTAGTCCATTCTCATGCTGCTATAAAGAAATACCTGAGGTTGTGTAATTTGTAAAGGAATGATGTTTAATTGACTCAGAGTTCAGCATGCTTGGGGAGGCCTCAGGAAACTTACAATCATGGCAAAAGGGGAAGCAAACATGTCCGTCTTTACATGGTGGCAGCAAGGAGAAGTGCTGAGCAAAAGGGGAAAAAGCCCCTTATAAAACCATCAGATCTCATGAGAACTCACTCACTGTCATGAGACCAGCATGAAGGTAACACCCCCGTGATTCAATTACCTCCCACCAAGTCCCTCCCACGACATAGGAGGCTTATGGGAACTACAAGATAAGACTTGGATGGGGACACAGTCAAACCATATCACACTGCCCATTCATTTGGAGCCAGTGTTTCCGAATGACATTCCTTAAGTTTTATATTCAAATAAACTCTCTACTTCATCCTATTTTCTGATTGACAGTATACCCATATATGCACAAGTTGAGCACTTTTATCATAGTTGCTCATGTCACATCTCCTCCTCTCCTCTTTCAGTTTTCTTCATAGAACTCATCCAATGTATTAAGTATGTGAGTATCTATTTGTTTATTGCCTATCTCCCCAACTAAATTGTAAATTCCATAAGAGCAGAGATTTTTGCCTACAGATAAATATTTGTTTCATAGATGAATATCTAAAGCTAACAGTCTGAGACTGGGCATGTTGGCTCGTGCTTATAATCCCAGCATTTTGGGAGGCCTAGGTGGGTGGATCACCTAAGGTTAGGAGTTCAAGACCAGCACGGCCAACATGGTGAAACCCCACCTCTACCAAAAATACAAAAATTAGCTGGGTCTGGTGGTGCACACCTGTAGTAACAGCTACTTGGGAGGCTGAAGCAGGAGAATCACTTTAACCCAGGAGGTTGCAGTGAGCTGAGATTGTGCCACTGCATTCCAGCCTGGGCAACAGAGCGAGACTCCATCTGAAAAATAAATAAATACATAAAAAAACCTAACGGTCTGGTTGATAAATACATGGTGCATCGGTCATAACAATATACCCTTGATGTCCAACTTCTACAATTCTCTTATGGATGGAAAATAAACTGTTTCCAATTTCTAAATGCTTTTATCTACTGAGGATTTTAGATAACATTTATATAAATATTTTCCTAAATGTACTAAAGATAACATTTTTAATTTTCTCATGGAGATATTATGAGGATTAATAAAATAATGCACTTTATGTTTCAAATCTAAGCAACCACAAAAACAAATTACTTTCATCACTATGTGGGAAGTGCATTTGGAATTTGCATAGTATAATGCAGAGGAGTTTAATATAATAATGACTCTTTAACAGAGTTATTGAAGCAAACAGGTTTATTTGCAGATAGGTTCTAAGATAGAACAATATTAGCTTCAGGGTGACACAAAACTGTAGGAAATTATTTGGAATGGCAATAAGACCATTATAGATCATCTGCCAGACAAAATAAGCTACCATTTTGATTGTTTATTATGCTTCATTGTAAGTGCTTTATAAAAAACATCTTTGCTTAATTATCATAAGTTATATCTTTAGCAACTAGTTCCATCCCTGCTCACTGTGTAATTTTGTCAAGTTATTTAACCTCTCTGTCCTTAGTAGCTTCATTTGTAAAAGGGGATAAAAGTATCCTCACTGAGTGGAGTTTCGAGAAGCATCACCTGTATCAATTTTGTAAGGGGTCTGCTATATAGGAAACACTGTGAAGGTATTATTATTATTATTATTGTCAGGAGGAGGAGGAGTGTTTATAAAAAAATAAAATATGAATTTTATTACTAATTACAAAACATTAATACATATTAAAACTGCAAGGTGTCAGGCATTAAATAAATCCTACTCCAATGTGTATAGTAGAACACTATTTGTTGGCTTTATCAAATCATAAGAATATCAATAAATTTAAGAAGAAAGATAAAAGACAAATGTGAAGCAACAATATATATCAACCAACAATTATGGAATACATTGAAAGGAAATAAGTAGCTTTTACTAACTTGTGTGACCTGGATAATTATTTTCCAGTTTCATTTCTTTCAGTATAGCATTGCCTGAATATGCTGCAATCTTTTTGACCATTTTGCTATTGAGAGGTGAAGTCAGCCAGGCTTCTGGGTTGAGTGGGGAGTTGTAGAAATTTTGGGTCTAGCAAAAGGATTGTAAACTCACCAACCAGCCCTCTGTGTCTAGCCAAAGGATTGTAAATGCACCAATCAGCATGTGTAAAAACACACCAATCAACACTCTGTAAAATGGACCAATCAGCACTCTGTAAAATGGACCAATCAGCAGGATGTGGGCGGGGCCAAATAAGGGAATAAAAGCTGGGCAGCCGAGCCAGCAGTAACATGCTCCCCATGCTGTGGAATCTTTCTTGTTTCACTCTTCACGATATATCTTGCTGCTACTCACTCTTTGGGTCCACACTACCTTTATGAGCTGTAACACCCACTGTGAGGATCTGCACCTTCACTCCTGAACTCAGCAAGACCACCAACCCACCGGAAGGAAGAAACTCTGGACACATCTGAACATCTGAAAGAACAAACTTCGACACACCATGTTTAAGAGTTGTACCACTCACCGTGAGGGTCCGCAGCTTCATTAAGTCAGCGAGACCAAGAACCCACCCAAGGGAATAAATTCTGGACACACTATCAGCTGGTGTCCCTATTATTTCCAACATTCAGCTATTATGAAGAGGTTGCTAAAAACATATGTCTATGCTGTGGCTCAGAAAACAGTACCCAAAATGAAGGCCTTAACAGCAGCCTCACAAGCAAAAGTTTTTCTCTGTCCTCTTGCCTCCGGTTCCTTAGTTCCATTCTCTCCTAAGGCAAGCCCTGGAAACCAGAACTCCTTTCCCCAAAGCCAACCATAAAACCTAAAATTATTACTCTAACATTTACTTTCCCCTATCTTTGTAAAAACTGTCCATCAAGAAATTATCTTACCCATCGTATTTGACTGTATGTCATAAGATCCCCACATTGCAGAGAGTGCCTTACTCTACCTCCAGAAGAAAGGAGTACATGCTCCAGAGACTCAAAGAATCCAGGCAGCCTTGGTGGATCTCCCCACTCTTCTACAAGTATCACATTATGCTGTTTTTGTCCAATCACATTTCTACACAGCTCTCCACACTTTGTTAAACCTAAGCATAAAAATGGACGATTTCTCTGTGCCTTTGGGCCTTCATTCTGAAGACTCCCATGTATACATATTAACTAAACCTGAATGCCTTTTCTCCAATTAATACGTCTTTTCTGAGTTAATTTTTCAGAGAACCTTCAGAATGCCAAGGGTTTCCCTTCACCCTTACATATACATATGAAAATATGCAAATAAAAATTTGTATTGAACTAACAACAACAAAAAAAAGCCTAAAAGCATAAAAGCATAAAGCAGGAAGAAAATGACAAAATAAGAATATTATTTAATTATGAGAGTACATTTAAATCAATTAAAATGCTCTCTTCTTATGAATTGACAGAGATTATTGAATTGCATTAAAACACAATACTTTTAGCTCTAAAGAGAGCTAAACAGAGTCAACTAAAGAGAGACTGTAAACAGTGACACAAAATATTTAAGACATCACCAGCAAATATTGTAAAAGAAGAACTCATTCTGAAACATTAAATGAGGCACAGAGGATATTAATGTTTTATAGATACAATTGACAAGTCATTCGAATCATAAATATTTTTCTACTACATGCTATAGTAATTGCAAAAAAGAAATTAAAATTTAACCTTCAATTTTAAATGTGATGTTAAATTTGTTAAGCTTTAGGAAACTGAAAAGAATAATTCTTTAGGATAATAAAGGATATTTAAGTCAAATACTAGTATTTTATTTAAGTATAAAAGTAGACACATAATTACTAAAGTAAGCAATTAAAAATGCATATGTATCAGCAAAACTATCAGTATGTTGAAGACCTTCTAATAATTACTAAATTACCAAAGTCGATGGAAATATTTGATACAGGTGTCAGAAGGAAAAAGATAAATATTGTTTTTATATAATTTTGTCGACTTCGCGAAAGACATGAAAATCTATAAAAATGAATGTAAGGCTTCAGAGAATTGACTAACCACAAAAGTAAATTAATATTTTAGGTTGTAACAGTTTTCCAATGCACAAGTACTGTCCACTAGACTGAGACAGACAGAGATAAATGACAGATGGAAGGATGGAGAGACAAAGTGGCATTTCAGAGAGAAATTAGATGCTTTAGTTTCTTAATCACACTCTGCTAATTGGTAAAGATTTCAGAAATGGTTGGAATTAGATTTCTAGCTTATTCTAAAATTTCAAAATTAAACATAAAATTTAATATAAAAAATGAAATCATGGAGGTAATGGATCCATGTTTAGGTAAACTTGTGGTAAAAAAGGATTGTTTTCAGCATGACATCATGACAAATGTTACAGAAATGTTTGATAGCCTCCATGAGATTTTAATTTTTCTTCCACTGACTGAATAGAATGTTAAAAAATCTGTATAGAAAATTGATCGAGAACCATGTTTAAAGTAAAAGGACACACTATAGCACAAATATTTTCAGAGAAGTGATTAATATATTGCGTGAAGATCATAAAAATAATACTGATACCCTGGTAAAAGCCCAGTAGGAGAATGGGAAAAACACGTGACCTTGCAGTTCACAAAAAGAAAGAAATCAGCCAGTTATCAGAATGAAGAAGGAAAGGGAAGAAGAGAAAGAAAGTGAAGGAGAGGTAGGAGAAGAAATTTAATGGAACAATATTCAAATAAAAGTAGCAAATATATATTTCTGAATATGAAAACAAGCAAGTGACTGCTCCCAGCACTTTGTATTGCCCCCATCATTCATTTACACATTTATTCTTGTATCCGTTCAACAGTGAATTCCAATGTTTTCAGCCCCTATGACATTGCCAATGCCAGACGAGCTTACAGGTTTTAAAGGTAAAAACACAGGAAAAAAAAATCTGTAATTTCTTGGTTTAGAAATTCTGTGGAGGCCCTTCTCACACCATTCTGTTATCTGCGTTTAATTAACTACTGTGCTGGAAGGTCCTCAGGTTGATGCTTGTGTCTTCTTCATCGTAGCTCTGGTATCTAAAAAACAGTTGGAATATATTAGATAGGATATAGATATTTCAGGGATTAACAAAGAAATACAGTGTTACAATGGCAAGGGTAAGAAAAAGTGAAAATAGTTTAAATTGCTAACAGTATACAAAAATTGATATTCAAAAAACTGGCTTCTATTCGAATATTAAAAGGATAGTTACAGAAGAGTATGGATTTGAAAAGATACTAAAAAATTGCTAGAAAAAATCTATTATTCTACTTAAAAGAAAACTATCTGTGGTTGACATGGCAAATATAGGGACCACTATTTTCACTATGGTGTCTTGTCTTGGTGTGCTTAATATTCGATTTCTTTTCTTTACTTCCCTCTATTTTAGAATTTTCTCAGATTACTCAATAGAAATTATGAAGTAGAAATAAAAGTGAAAGCATGTTTTAACTCCTTAAAAAATGATTCGAGTAAAAATCACCTATATACCCTAACTTTTGCACAAACATTCATACGAAACCAATTTTAGAGAATTTTCCCTTTCTGTTTGTCTTTTTACTATTACTGTTGTTGTTATTATTATTTCAGAGACAGAGTCTTGCTCTGGTGTCCAGGCGGGAGTATAGTGGTATGATCATAGCTCACTGCAGCCTTGGATTTCTGGGCTCAGGTGATAACTCCTGCCTCAGCCTCCTAAGTAGGTTGAACTGTGGGCTCACACTACAATGCCTGGCTAATTTTAATTTTTTTTTTTTTTTTTTTGGCAGAGACAGGGTCTTGCTATGTTGTCCAGGCTGATCTTGAACTCCTGGGCTCAAGTAATTCTCCCATCTTGGTCTCCCAAAGTTCTGGGAATAAAGCTGTTACCTACCACACCCATATTTATTGTTTGTAATATATGTCTGAAGTTGCTTTTCAATTTTCTTATCTGTGTGTTTCAAAAGTATTACCACCATTTTAAAATTAGACGTACATGATTAAAATTATTCTACATGCATGTCACAGAGAAATTTATTTATTTATTTACTTTGTAAATTTTTTGCAGGGTCTTCCTATGTTGCCCAGTCTGGACTTTAACTCCTGACCTCAAATTATCCTCTGCATTGGCCTCTCAAGTTGCTGGTATTACAGGTGTGAGTCACCATCCTGGCCCCATTACAGAGATATTTAAGGTACAAATTTGTGAAGAATGTTTAAAATGTACTGGCTTACACAATCCGGATAAAAGCCACAAAGGCACATATAGCCCCAAGGGTTGTGGTAAAAGCATTTTCTATAACATTCCAAATTTCTTACAGTATTATTAAGATCTGCCGTTAAATACTGCATAATTAGGCTTCAATTTGGCTGCACTGTTTCTTCTGCACGTTAACTGTGTTTTTCATTATTCTACTTTTATAAGATTACATTTACCTTTGAGCCTGAACTTTTCATTCTAGCTGTGTAGTCTTGATAATATGGTTAAATAAACTCAATGCTGATCACCTAAGTCATTCTGCCAAAGTTTCGCCATCCCTGAGATTTTCCTGTGATTTACTTTTTATTGGCTGGATGTTTGGGTTGTTGTTTAGTTATCTTCTGTTTATTTTGTTTTTAAGAAGTGGAACTGAGTACCATTTTGCCGGATTTATTTAGCTGTTGTTGCTTGTTTTTTTCTTTGAGGTATGTAGCAACCTGACTGGTTATAAATATTATTAGTTTAAATTTGATTTCCTGAGTTTCTTGGTAAAGGTGATTCTCTACTCTTCTGGCATTGAGTGATCTATAAGAAATTCTGAGGCAAGAATGAGTTATCTTCCACATCTGTAGGTGTGACCTCCACCATAGGTAACCTGTTCTTTTCTGCCATGATGCTGTTTAAGGTCTGTTTTTTTTTTTTTTTTTTTTTTTTTGGTAGGGAGTCTTCTTGCTCTGTTGCTCAGGCTGGAGTGCAGTGGCGCAATCTCGGCTCACTGCAACCTCCACCTACTGGGTTCAAGAAATTCTCTGCCTCAGCCTCCCGAGTAGCTGGGATTACAGGCACCCGCCACTATGCCCGGCTAATTTTTGTATTTTTAGTAGAAACAGGGTTTCACCATATTGCCCAGGCTGGTCTTGAACTCCTGACCTCGTGATCCACCCGCCTCGGTCCCTCAAAGTGCTGAGATTACAGGTGTGAGTTACTGCGCCTGGACAGGTCTGCTTCTTTAATGTCCTTTTTAACCAGCTAGAGATGAATTCTGCTCCTACGGGATTATTCCTCCAATTCAGATGGATTGGGCAAAGTTGGACTCCTTGATGGCCCATTCTGCCTCAACTAAGAATCTCCATTTATTGTGTTGGGCATCATTATTTTCTCCAACCCACTTCACCATTCCTTAGTCTGCTTCTCCCCCATAATTTGGTTAATGTCAGTGAGAAATTATCTTTTACTGACCGTCTCTTTTCATTCAATATAACTTTAGTGATTTGGACATAGGTAAGGTCAGGGGCCACATCATGTTGCAAGGCAATATTCCATCTAGTTCATGCCTTGCTTGCGCTGACATGGCATGGGTTTTATCACCTTTTCATTTCACTATCTTCTGTTGTTATTTTCTAGCAATAGATGCCAATTTGACTTGATTTTATCAATGTCTTCTAATTTCTATTTTTAAATTAAGCAAGAGGCCCAAATTTAGGAAGCCTATATCTTTTGTATTTTACAAACAGAAAAAAGATTATGGAATGAAAGGTATTTGCAGATAAAATGATATAGGCCAGAGTTCAGCAAATGTTTTCCATCAAGGGCCAGGTAGTAAATCATTTCCTCTTTATGGGCCAAATCATCTCACGTTCACACCACAAGGCGCAAGAAGCCACAGATAACAGATGGCATGACTATGTTTCAAGAAGTCTTCATTTACGGACTCTTAAATTTGATTTCTACATAATTTTCACATGTCACAAAATAATATTCCTCTTTTATTTTGTTTTTCTTTTACCTATTTTACAAAGCAAAAATCATTCTTAACTCATGGTACAAAAACAGGTGGTGTGTTGGATTTTGCCCATAAGCTGGTAGCTTTCTAACCCCTGTGGTCAGCGGCTACACTTTGGAAGTTTAATCAGCGTGGTTCTTGAACAGATGTCTTGTTTTGTTTCTTCATCAGACAGAAGCTTTCTCACCACCCAATATGCGTTTAGGATTTAGATGAATAAAAATGCTGAGTGTTTAGCTCAGGGTTTCCCCATAGATGAGAAACACAAAACAGACACAACAGAAGACTTGTTGGAGTGTGCAGGTAAAGGCTGCCTTGGTGTAGTTTTCTTTGGATGGAAGAGACTTTTAAACATGTGATACCCAGAAGACAAAGATTCCCCTTGAGACTTTTTCCCGCTGTCAGCTGTGGTTGCTTTGCTCCTGTTTAATGTTCCCGACTGAACCCTGAGAGGCTGGAATTATAGACACAGCACTGTATTCATCTTTATCTTTTTTTTTTTATAAGATTTGTAATGATATCTCTTGTGCTAGAATTTAATCTGTTTTTACAGCATCCACAGCTACTAAAAAACTTCCTTGTGACATTTTCAATGTGTAAGGTTCACTCAAGACATGACTTCTCTCTTCTGGTCCTGTTTTGATGGCAGATATGAAGATTTATTACACTTTCTCTCATCTCACTAGGGCACATTTTTGTTACTAAAGAAGTGCTGCCCCGTTACTATCTGTGGAGTGTTTCCAACGCCTCAGAGCACAGCAGGAATGGTTGCTGGTGAAGGTCTTGGCTGGAAGCTCCTCAGGCCCCAGCTGTGCCTGCCAGACACAGAGTCCCCATGCCCCACCCAACCCCTAGGCTTGGCAGTGTCCCCAGATCTGAACCCAGGGTAGGGCTGTTTCTTTTACTGCAGCAACATGGTTTAATCCTTGCATCTGTGTTAGTCAGAATGTCTGTGCTTTGTTATAGTAACAAATTAACCTCTAAATCTCAGGGATCTGACACACTAAAGGCTTATTCATCCATTTCACTTTCTAGGCATTTAGATATTTATGAATTAATAAAAATAATTATTGAATACTTTTTTTTACAAAATATTTTGTACTTTTCTGTTTATTAATGATGGTTTGAGATTTACAGGTGATTTTGAAGTATATTAAAATGTGCGTATACACGCACACAGACACACACACATATATATATATGTGTTTCTTAAATGTCTTTGTGCCCATACTAGCTTTCAGTCCATGGGTATTAGTTGAATATGATCCTAAATACTCTATCCATTTTATGATTTCAGTTTTTAGATGTTAATCGTTTTCTGATAACAAAAATCATATACTCATCAAAAGAATGTGGAAAGGGTCCAAAAGTTCAAGGGAGAAAGTAAGGAGCATTTACACAACCGCAGACGATAGGATGCCCCGCCAGTGTGCTGTGCTGTGTTCTTTCAGTCCTTGGCATTATCATTCGGAACTTTAGACAGTTTTGAAGAAAAAGTGGTTAATGTGTTGTCATTGATTTCATCAGCATTCCCGTAATTACTAACAAAAAAGGCCATCTATTTGTGTAATTTGAAGTTATTTATGCTACATATCATCATATTTTGAGACTTTCGTCTGTTAGGGAGTTTATCATTTTCTAAATGGTTTGTCTGAACTTTTCAGGTTATTGATTTTCGTCCTTTTCTGTCACATTTGCAATGATTTTTTCAGTTTATCTTCTTAGTTATAATTGTATGCATTGCATTTGTATTGGTAAGAATGTCTATGCTTTGTTATAGCAAAAAAGTAACCCCTAAATCTCAGTGGCCTAATACACTAAAAGTAAATTTATCTTCAGTTCCTAAAGCAGGTGTTGTACCATCCATAGCAAATCTGGTTAAGTAAGGAGGACAGAAATATTGGGCTTTTTGGACACTGCCATCACCATACAGGTCTTGTATGTGTTGTCACAGCAGGGCAGAGAGAACCGCAGGAAGGATAATGCATCCTCTTCCGTTCATCAGCCTGGAAACTACAAACTTGATACACTTGCCTAATTGGGCAAACCAGTCCCTGGACTCACAGGCACATGGTAGAAAGGACAACGTGAATCTTCAGTGAGGAGCAAAGGTCTCCGCCATAGTATTCTGCTGCAGAGTTTTTATGATTTCATTTTGAAGCATCCAAACTTATTTTGGCAATTGCTTTGTTAGACCGTTATATCGTACCGCTTCCTTCCTTTCATCTGCTCATCTCTTGGCTTGGACTAACTTCATCTTTTTTTCTACCTGAGCGCTCCAGTTCTTTCTGCAGGTCACAGAGCAACTGGCATTTCCCTTTTCATGACTTCTTGGTCGCTAGAGCACATCCACCTTTTTATGCTTCTATGCATGAATTACAATGTATTTCTGAAACACCATTTTTTTTTTTATTATGTGCATCTCTTCTGTGGGTGCCTTTGGGGAAGGGACATATTGTTTCTGTGGAATGTTTGATTCCATGTGTGCACCTGGAGCAGCACTCTGTACAGTGGGACAGCCTGGAGTGCAAATGCCTTTCATAGCATTTATTATGATGGAGCTTAATGATTAAGTGGTCAGCCACTTGGGCTTTATTATCTCATCTTAAAACTATAGGTACAAAAACAATTTTCGTATGAATTAAATAGAATGACTTATGCAAAATACAAATTATGACACCCAACATAAATTCAAATATTAACAGTTTCATTTTTTTAAAGTTCTCCTTTATCCTCTTTCTTCCACAGTTTCTTATGTCACAGAACAGTAGAATATTTTAAGACTCTTTATTATATGGCAAAATGCTTCCCAAATTTCATTTATTTATTTACCAATTATACCATCTTGTAATAACTGTCAACAACATACATTATACTCTACTTAACATTACTTTTCTTATATTGACCCAATTTTAGTTATAAGACATACTTTAAATGAAAGTTTTATATCATTAACATTAATGGAAAACCAGTAACACTTGCCGTAAATAAAAGGTGACAAAACAACCTTATTAAATTAAAAATTAAATTGTAAAATAAAAACAAACTATAAATTGTAGAACACATTAAAATGATTGTGAAAATGCTCATTGGAAAATAAGTTCTTTAATGAGAACGTTTGAAATATTTGTGATGATTCAGTAATAAAAAATATTTGGCTCAGTATTGCTTAGTTAAATATGCCACAGTGGACTGTCTAAAAGAAATTCCTTTTCTGAAATTTTCTGATGTTTATTTGCACTGAAAGAATCCAAACTCAGATACATAACTTAGGGAAACACAAAAGCATTTAATGAATTTCTTGAGAGGTCTGAACACTGACATAAAATACTGTAACAAAATAATAGAAATGACTTTTGGTGCACAGATTTTTCTTTCAAGATGCTGCCTTCTTAAAACAATCTTTCCTACTGTTCATACTGAAAGGTTTGATAAAATAATGGAAGTTCTTACAATGCAAATAAAATAAGAGATTTTTCTCTTAGTAAACCAATGAGCTTCATAACAAAACAATAATCAATTTAGTCTCTACCCACTTATTTATATAAAGCTGAGAAAAAATAAAAATTTTCAGTATCCTGCTCTTAACTGGCAATTATCTAGCTTTCATCAATATGTCTCCAGAGTGTTCACACACAGTCAACTGGAGTACCCTTTTTATATTACACTATGGTACATGGATGAAAGCCTCAGATTTGACACATCTTTGCATTTGCACTATTCTTATTTACACAAGTGTATTGCTTCTTGTGTAAATGCTTTATTGTTCACAAATCTCATTTTATTTCTACAAATTGGCAAATGTTGAAAGAGTGCTGTATGCTCAGGGCTCCTTTTTACACCTCCAAACTGGTAAACACCAAAAGATTTGGTTCACAATAATGGTGGTGTCATCCGTGTACAATGGATGATATTGATTCAAAAAAAAAACAAGCAAAATTACAAATTTATATATTTTGGCTGAATTTCCAACCCTATTATGCATAGTTTCTGACAGAGGTATCTTAACAATCAATTTACTGCTTTGTTCATAATTATAAGTTTTACCATTTCTTGTAATTTTTGCAATGTGTCTTTCCAATTATTTTGGCATCTCTGGCCCATGAAACTAAATATGAAAATATAATTAGGGCTTCATGATTTTTCCATGTTCAGTTCCTGTCACACTGAGCATTCATTTCCAGGACACTAAAAAATCCTTCTACTTTCTTTAAAAAATTCAATTAGTTTTGCATGATATTCTTTGTGTGTTTTCAAATGAGCCTTAAGGCCTGTTGCTTTCACTACAGAATATGAGTGTTTACAACTGTAAGACAGATGATGAAATAATTCAATCACATCTTTAGGAAATGGAAACACATATTAAAAACAATAATCATCTTCATGTTGTTTTGATTTTTTTACAGCTGGAAATGTAATAGGATATGTACACATAGAGAAAGAGTGATAATTTAATCATCACCACCACTAATGCATACATTTTTATCATAATCCTTGATATTGAATATTAAAATGCTCTAATTATTAGATTTTGGGAGTAGAATATGTATGTGTATATGTATATGTATATGAATTTCCATTAAATTAAACCCTTTGATTCTCTTCATCAAGGGGTCTATGTTCTTCCTAATATTTTGCCTACTCGATTGATCAATGTCTAAGAGAAATTTATTAAAATTTTCCCCTCGTTGCTGTGGAATTCTTACTTTTTCTTGTGTTTGCATAGACTTTTGCCTATGTGTTTCCTGTAAATACGTGTGTTATGACTTCTAGTCCTTCTTGTTGGGTTGCCTCACGTATCATTGTTATAGTACCCATATTTCTCTATCATCTTTTGTTTTAAATTCTAGTTTGTCTGGTATTAAAGCACCACTTCCAAGTTTTAAATTGTATACAGGCTCATAGCCATTGTTATGCTGGTAAATGTTTAACAGCTCGTTATCATGGTGAAAGCCCTGATTTGAAGAGCTTGCTGTTTTCCATGCTGTAAATATTCTGTCCACAGAGAACATCTGCTCCCTGGGGCCAGTGCTGGCTACCAGCACACCGCTATTTACGTCCTCTTATTTCCCAGATGGCAATTGCTTTTTCCTAAACCATGTTAGCTTTCCCCAGTTAGGGAGCTGCTCCATTCCAGTCTCTGCCTGTCTGCTCTAGTCTTCACTCTCACGTGTACGACCTTAGGCTGTCTCCCACTTGGGGATCTGCAGCCTCATCTGTCATGCCTGCTTCTGGTTCTGAAATTCACCCAGCCTCAGACTTCAACTCCTACTCATGGTTTTGCATCTTTTATCATGGTACCTTTCTACAACAGCACGTTTAAAATAGAAGCGTAACTATTTTAGTCACAATTTTTGCTGAGTTTTAGCTAATGTATTCTCAAGTCAGGTGTCAGATAGTAATGTTCCTTTCAGGAAAAGAAAGTACCTGAAAATTAGTTCTTTCAGTCATATGTGATCTACACCTTATAAAATAGTTTGGAAAGCTTTAGCAAATAATTAAAGGTTAGGAAAATGCATTAGGAGAGCACTATCAGTATGCAGGGAGTCCTGCACTTCCCCCAGGTTGGATTGAATTTATAAGTGTGTATGGAGGGTGGGTGGATTTGACTTTTGTTTGTGTTAGAAACGTCAGTGGAATCACCCAGAGGATGCATATCTGGTGCCAGGACCTTAGCACACTGCATAGCCTGCTCTGTAACAAAGATGAGTGAAATACAGGTGTGAACTCAGAAATAGCTAGCTGCAAGGCCGGGCGCGGTGGCTCAAGCCTGTAATCCCAGCACTTTGGGAGGCCGAGACGAGTGGATCACGAGGTCAGGAGATCGAGACCATCCTGGCTAACACGATGAAACCCCGTCTCTACTAAAAAATACAAAAAACTAGCCGGGCGAGGTGGCGGGCGCCTGTAGTCCCAGTTACTCAGGAGGCTGAGGCAGGAGAATGGCGTGAACCTGGGAGGCGGAGCTTGCAGTGAGCTGAGATCCGGCCACTGCACTCTAGCCTGGGCAACAGAGCGAGACTCCGTCTCAAAAAAAAAAAAAAAAAAACAAAAAAAACAAAAAAAAAAAAACAAAAAAAAAAACAAAAAAAGAAAGAAAGAAATAGCTAGCTGCAAAAGAGATAAAACTGAAATGGGATGGACTTGTGTTGCCAGAATTTGTTGAACCAAAATATGCATGAGTATTTTCCCTGGCCTGGAAATGGACTAGATGAGAGAGAGTAGTCAGGGATCACCTGAGCTTCTATTCCAGAGGGCCCCTTAGATGGCTGTGGGGCCTGCGAGATGATGGGGGAGGGCTACCATGAGATGTCTAGCAGCTAAGAAAGAAGTCATAAGTGACCAGCAAGGAGAGAAAGGTATTTATTCAAATGTAATGAGGGAGATTACAAAGAACCTGTAAATGCACACTATGACAGAAAAAATCAGCTTCAACTCTGGCAGAGCCCAGAAAGCACTGGAACTCACCATCATATTGATGGAAAAGTAATTTGCCTATTCCCTTTCCTTTCGTCCCTCCTTTCCCCTCCTTATTTTTCTCTGGACTGGCCCAAAGCAGCATGGGTTAGAAAAACATGTTGTAGTGGTAAAAGCAATCAGCATGGACAGAGGGGAAAAGCCAACCACTCCTGTCTTCGCCTTAGTGTGGACTGGAGAAACTGTCTAAACTAAGGCTTAGATTGTGACATAAGACTGGAGATATTAATCACTGACCTGAGACTATTTTGCAATTACATGACATTGGAGGACTTTTTATTATTTGAGAGTAAACAAAGAGTAAGTAGAACCTGCCCCAAATTATGTCCACAGAGATGGAAAAAGTAGTCCTGCAAAGTGAGGTTTTACGTAAGTAACAGTGGTATAGAGGGGGTTATTGTGTTGCTTTTCTGATTTCCATCTAGGACTCTTAACTATTCAATATAACAGATTAATTGAAGTTAAACCTGTGTGTGTCTCTTTTCATCCTTTCTTTATATACATATTTTCTACGACAGCTCTGCACGTGGTGTAGAGAAGTGATCAAGCATAATATCACCGCAATGCATTGACCATGAAGCCCACTAAATTTACTTTACAAACAGAACATAGCAGCAGCATATCTGCCATTTAAAATATCTTTGGTGAGATATTTAATGGCAAGTTAAAAATGAACAAATCAACAAATATTGCCCTTTTGCCAATCTAGGTGACTTAAAATATGAAGTCTACACCTATAATCCCAGCACTTTGGGAGGCCGAGGTAGGCGGATCACGAGGTCGGGAGATCGAGACCATCCTGGCTAACACGGGGAAACCCCGTCTCTACTAAAAAATAGAAAAAAACTTAGCCATGCATGGTGGCAGGAGCCTATAGTCCCAGCTACTTGGGAGGCTGAGGCAGGAGAATAGCGTGAACCAGGGAGACGGAGCTTGCAGTAAACCGAGATTGCACCACTGCATTCCAGCCTGGGTGGCAGAGGGAGACTACATCTCAAAATTTAAAACAAAACAAAAAAAAAAACATGAAGTCTATTTTTGAAGACTATGAGTAATTAAGTTGCTATTCATTTGGCCCAATGTTTCTGGATGTAAAACAAATACACAAAGCTTACTTTGAATTCTTCTGAATGGTTACTAGAGGTAGCTTCACACCGTCTCACCATCGAAATACTGTCTACATCTATGGATGAATAAGTCAATGTTGGAAGGAAGGATAGATATCGCTAAGTCCAAAACCTTTGACTCCACAAGTAGACAAACAAACTCAGAGTGGAAAATAGGCATGGTGATTTTACATATTTCCATCTATCCACTCTAGTGGAACTGACTTAAAAAGGTCTAGAGTCTCTTTTCACTCCACCATTTACCAGCTGCACTACTTGTGGAAAGGCACTTGACATAACAAAAGCTCTATATTCTTACTGTAGAAGGGGAGAAGTGCTATCTCTCCATCTCATAGAGTTGTGTTGTATTTGGGATGATGGACATGTGTGAATTCTTTGGAGAACCTATACCTTTAATACATTGCTAATGAAAACAATAGCTTTCATGCTACTAAACTACAGAAATTGTGTTAGCTACCTGCTTAATGATATCCTAAACAATAGTATCTTTTTCCATAGTAATATAACATCAAAATTAAGGGGGATTGTTGGAAGAGCTAGCTCTCCACCCGGAGCCCAGAGAGAAGATGCCAGTCAAAGAAGGCCACTTGTCCCACAGTCGTGACATAGCTGCAGTAGAGTTGAAAGATGTCTTCACAGGTAATTAATGTAAATATATAAAGAGAGGTTAGAATTCATTCTGACTTAATTATCTTAAATACTTCCCTCTTGCTTTTTTTTTTTCAAGAGTTTACTTGTTAAAGAAAAGGTCTGACATGTAGTCATTATTTTACAATAAAGACAAAAGCACTGATACCTAGAGGTATTTCTTAAGTCAACAGTATGGATGGAATAAACCACCTGAAAAACCTTCCCAGCATCAGCCCATTCTAGCCTATACTTTGAAGAGTGGACTAAAAGTTGAGCCAGGTTAAAGATGATCTCTGACAGTGCCAGAGATTTCAAATCTCATTGTAGGGGCACAAGGGAGCGGCTGTACAACTTCTCTCATTAGGAACCTGGAGACTCTCTTGTGGCTCTCTTAGAGATTTAACCACTTGGTTTTAGATGCACACACAATTTCCCACAACACGATTGAGAAACTTATGAAGAAAATGGGAAAATATGCTTTAAGTTGGCCATCCTGAAAGCCAGTAGTATTGACAACTGAATCATTACCTTACACATGTTTGGAAGTATTCATTGTATCTGTATACTCTTCATTTTTCAAATTACAACAATCCTGAGTGGTGATTGTGTCATTGTTTACAGGGAAGTGATTATACCATAACTATAGAAATATGTTACTATAACAAAGTATAAAAGAAGTAACAGATGGGTATCTATTACAGAACAATTTTGCCTTCCCTTAAATGTGCTTATAGTAAAACAAAGAAATGCAGATTTAAAAATACATGAGTAAAACATCTTTAAGAAGAGGTTTTAAACATTTATCCATTAAACATCAAATGGTCTGTTTTGTTTTATTTCTGCAGAACATTAAACTTATGGGATTTTTGTATCTCCCAATGAAAGTCCCTGGTTGGGTATATTTCTTGCTGTAAGTAACCACACCAATCACTTTGTTCAACCTGTTTACTTTACAGATGAATAAACAGAAGCCAAGAAAAGATTATGCCTTGCCCACAGTTTACAGTTAACAGAAAAGGCAAATATAAAGCCCAGACATTTGGCCCTAGGTGTTTCCCCATTTTCTACACTGGATATGTTGATTCTGCTCTTTATTTAAATGATGCATTAATTTTATGACTTCAAGGTGACTGGCACCAAACATAATGTCATTTTTCTGATTATACTCTATTCCCTACAAGATTTGGCATATGTTTTTCCTCCCAAGCCCTTCAATATTACTGTGCTGTAACAAAAGTAATAAAAACTGCACTCATAAAATAAGACATTATTTGAATAGTTTTGATCTCTCTCTCTCACAAACACAGGGTTCAGGTAGCTGGACAGATGGCTCAAGGAGAATTGAGAGGGTTTAAAACTAATGAGGGGTTTGGAAAAGAGTCCTGACAGGAAAAATTGAAAGATTTTGGGGAATACTAAAAGCCCACCTCAAAACAGTAACAATGAGTTTGTCATGGGATTAATCTGTAGGGTGATGCTATTTTTTTTTTTTGCCCAGTTTTGCCATGGCCTCTTAAAGTAGGAGAAGCTATGGCCAAGTAATTGAGCTTATGTAAAAGGGAGTTTGTAATAGATTATAAAACTAACTACAATTATCACTGCTCTCTGACTCCACACTCCTTGCAATGTAATACTGCACCTCCTCCTAAGGCATAGAGTCTATTTTTCTTCTCTTCAAATCCTTGTGGTTCTTGGGATTTGCTTTGATCAGTACAATGTAGCAAAAGTGATGATATGCAGAGCCCATGCCTGGGCTCCAAGGAGACTTGTGTGCCTTTTTCTTTCTCTCTTGAAATCCCTGCTTACTCCATAAGACCAGGCCCAGGCTAGCCTCACTGAGAATGAGTGACCATGTGAGCAAGACCCAAGCTGACCCAGCTATTTCACCTGAAGCTCCCAGTGACGTGATAGCCAGCACAGCCACTGTCAGGAAAGCCACCCGACAGCTCACCGCTGAGTAAGATGCATACTCTAGGGTGGATGAGTGAATGTGTGAGAGATTCCATTCAAGACCAGACTCAATTACTCACTTGAAGAATTATGAAATAAATACCTGATTGTTGTTTCAATCCACAAAGTTGTGGTGGTTTGTTACACAGCTCCTTTTAGTGCTTATTAGGGAAACTGCTTTGGAAGAAACCAAAGTGAGGTAAGAATAGGGATGATAAACTTAGTGGAGGTGTACCAATGTTGTTAGAAAGATACTGAGGCAAGACACTGAATAAAAGGAAAAAGTTAAAAATCTGGCTTTCAGGGAGTAGGATGCCAACATATATTTGAGGAGTTCCACATAGGTGATAACTGACCATTGATTTTGTAATCCATTGCTACATCACTTTTCACATCTCTGTGACCCTTTATTCAAGTTTTAAGAAAAGCAAATATAGATAGAGAAAGAAAGAAAGAAAGAAAGAAAGAAAGAAAGAAAGAAAGAAGAGCAGAGAAGAGAAGAGAAGAAGAAAAGAAAAGAAAAGAAAAGAAAAAAGAAAGACATCTTCCAATGATGAATGAATTATTTGGCCCCTCTTTGGTCAGGAGTCCACCCTGATGCAACCCATGGATATAGCATAGATCAACACTGCTCAATAGATCTTTCTGAAGTTACACAAATGTTATATAGTAGATTATGAACTCAACTGCAAGGACCCAAATATATTGTACTATTCCTAGAAAAAGGAAATATGGGAAGTTCAGGAATGATAAACATATCTATTAGTTGGAAAAAGTTGAGAATGAGTAGGAAGGTACAGTTAGCATGACTGGTTGGCCTTAGAGAAGACAAAAGAAAACTTCCCCTTAGTCCTCTGAGCGTTCACTGGAAAATCGACTCACGAAAGGCAGAGTACCAGGTGAAATGGAATACAAATTTATTAGTGTGCATGGGGGAAATTACAGAGCGATTGCCCCACCATGCAATGGGGTAGAAATGGTTCTAGACTTTCTTAGGGGTGAGAGAGATGAGGAGTGTGGATGACCTTAGGGAGGTAGTAGATAATCTTTGGAAGAATTCCATGGGCTTGAAGAACATACAATGACTTAGGACAAAGTCTGCTGCGCTTACAGAGCAGACAGAGATTTGTGACAAGTCTGCTCAGGTGTGTTGACAGACTTCAGTCTTTCTTCCTGCAATATGAGTTCAGTCAATAAAACCGCAGAAATAGGAACCAGAGGAAACTGGCAGGTGCAGATTTTAGGCAGATAAAGCAACTTCAGAGAACAACTTCATCCTGTGCTTTGGGAGAGACAGAGGATGGAGAGATAAGAGGTCAAGAGAAGGTCAGAGAGACCTTGAGGCTTCTTCTCCAGTTCAGCATGTCAAAGTGCCATATTTTGATGTATCTGTTTTTGAGCCCCAACAGACTGAAGTTTCAAGTAAGAAGAGTTTTAGCACACAGGTGAAAAAATTAGGGTCTGCAAACATTTGGAAATGGGTGGATGGATCTGCCAGGACATGGGTAACAGGAAAGAGGAGTTGGAGTACGATAAGAAATCTTCTCTCGTTTTAGTGTGTCCTGGCTCAGCAGTTTTGACCATGGCTGCCCGGTGAGTTGACAAGCCAACCTAGGTGAATGCAGTGAAGCTGCAGGATCAAATAAATGCCTCCAACTCTGGAAACTCAGCATGACAAGGTACGTATTACCACAATGTCTTATTTCCTCTTTTTGTAATATTTTGTGCATTATTGGGAAAAAATGTAGAAATAAGTGTTTATGTAAATGGGAGAATACCCGACTAGAAGTAAGTCTGGAAACTAATACTAATATAACAAGTGGTACTGGAAATTACACTTGTATAAGCATTCAATTTGAGCTAGAATGGGGACTGTTCTAAGACACACACACGCACACATGCACACACACACGCATGCTACTCCATCTTCATAACGCCTACTAGGAGGTAATATTACCTCATATTACCTGATGTTATTATCTTTATTTTGCAGATGTGGTAACTGAGGAAGAGACAGTTTAAGTTTCCCAGAGTCAGCCTATGGTAACTGGGCAGGCAGGATTTGATGGATGGGCTGTTCATCTAACCACATACTGTACTACCCCTAGGGCTAAGTGTATACTATTAATAACCTACTAATAGAAGGAAGAAAAACACACACACACACAAACAAAAATCAAAACAAAATATAGATTCTGAAGACAATATAGTAAGAAAGAAAATTTCCATAAGTCATTTGAGAAAGAGTGTGATGTACCATGTACCAATTGTGAGGTACATAATAACATGGCTTCGTGGTTCACCGTGGGCAGAATACTTGCATTGAAATCTAAATTCCGCCACCTACAAGGTGTATGTCCTGTTGATCCTCAACTTCCTTATTTGTGAGATGAGGCCGGTAGTAGAAACCACACAGAACACTTGTGAATTAACATGCTGAGAACAGTGCCAGGCACATAGTAAGCACTGGATAAAAGGTAAATTTTATTATCACAGGCAAAACCAGAGACTTAATTAAAAACTCATCTTGCATAATTAAGATCTCCACAGGCTGAGAGCATTAGAAAAGACTGGAACAGAGAACGTTTTAGGAAGTAAGCCAAAATTATACAAAATTGGGACTTGGGAGAACTACTGTTGTTTAAGTACATTAACATCAGACCAGGGAGAACCCTGAGTCACATGCTATGAAAATTAATGGTGGTTTGGTATTTTTTTAAGTTAGGAGTAAAGCTAACTAAAATCAAATCTGGATGTTTCAATGACTGCTAGCACAGCCTCATGGCAAAAGGCAGGTCTGGAAAGTGAGAGACTGTAAGTAGAAGGCTATTGCTCCAGGGTGACCTGAGTTAGTGAGGCCTGGCTTACAGCTGAGGCAATAGGCATCACAACACAGTCTTACGTAAAACTGTGGGGACTTGCATCTGCAGGACATGGTGCCTGGAGGCAGATAGATGAAAGAAGAACCAAGCATGACACCAGACATACAGCTCTGGGACTACAGGAGGTCCATTTCCAGGCTAGAAGTTGAGAAGACACTGCAGCTTAGTAAGGCATGGTGGAGAAGAAAGGAGAAATCCAGAAGTGGGCAGAGGAGGAATTCTGACAGATGACACAGAGGAATCCAGAAAAAATATTTACCCTTGACAGGTCATATATTTTAAGTACAGTTGTTCTGGAATAATGTCAATCTCCCTGGCCAGAAGTCATTATGTACTTCTGATTGTTCTTGGAATAAAACCCCCAAACGTTCACAGATCCGAAGAGGTAAGGCATGCTCTGCCTCCTCACCTGGCCTCTTTTCCACCTTCCTTTTACCTATTCATATTCAGGCCATAACGCGTCTTACTTAAAAATGGCAGCCCTAGGCCAGGCGCGGTGGCTCATGCCTGTAATCCCAGAATTTTGGGAGGTTGAGGCCGATGGATCACCTGAGGTCAGGAGTTCAAGACCAGTCTGGCCAATATGGTGCAACTCTATCTCTACTAAAAATACAAAAATCAGCCGGGCGTGGTGGCAGGTGTCTGCAGTCCCAGCTACTCAGGAGACTGAGGCAGGATAATCGCTTGAACCCAGGAGGCAGAGGTTGCGATGAGCTGAGATCATGCCACTGCACCCCAGCCTGACAACAGACTGAGATTCTGCCTCAAAAACAACAAAAAAAAAAGGCAGCCCTGTGCTTCTTTTCATCCCCAGACTTTTATCGTGTTCCTCCCACCTCTTTCTCATAGTAAGATTTCCATTCAGATCTTAATTCAGTGATGTGTTTTCAAAGAAATGAACCATTGACCCTCTTTACATGGTCTCTTAACCCCTCATGGCAGATTCACCTACCTAATCTGTCCTCTGCATTTTTCCTGACATTCTTCCTTTTCCATTGCATTACCATGGAGGCATATGCATGTGTGTATGGCTGAGAGCATCCCTAAAGGCTGGAAAAGAATACATATTTTCTTCAAAATCAATGACAAGAAATGACAAAATAAACTACTCTTTTAATTGTATGGCTAATAATATTTATAATTTTATTTTGTTTCGTAACCATTTTAGGAGAATAGGTAAAAATGAATAGCAAGTTAATTCTGTATTTAATGAACTCGTAAAGCTCAAAGTTAAGCCAGTTTGTTGCCTCACAGCGAGTTTCCTTGGTAACTACATCTTCCATTTTCAAATGGACCTCTGTTTGAATTTTCTCCAAGATGCAGCCTACATTCCTCATCAGGATAGGTGTTCATTACAATCACCCTGTGTTTGGAACCGAATGGGGAGGAGAGTGGCATTTTTTCCGGAGTAACAGCTGTGAAGATGAACAGATGCAGTTGATTAGCTGTGCGGTGTTGCTGATTCTAAGTAATTGTTATGAGTATTGAAATGTAGTTGAAATGATACGCTTGGCAATATCAATTTCTGTAGCATCTTATTCCTATTCACCACATTTGTAATTCTTGTGTTTATCCAGTTCATGGGAATTTTCCTTTTATGACTATTTAGATTTCATTAGTCATCTCCTCTGTTAACATACCAAGCCATGGGTATGTTTGTTAGTAAATGATCATGAAGGAGAGATATGAAAGGAAATAGACTTCTCGAAGTAAAGAGCTAAAAAAAAAAAAAAAAAAAAAAAAAAAAAAAAAAAAAAAAAGAGATGATGCATTCTTATCTATATGGAGTCTGGTATTGAAAT
Organism: Rhinopithecus bieti; assembly: GCF_001698545.2. Taxonomy (NCBI): domain Eukaryota; kingdom Metazoa; phylum Chordata; class Mammalia; order Primates; family Cercopithecidae; genus Rhinopithecus; species Rhinopithecus bieti. Next base: position 776,878 of record NW_016806392.1, on the reverse strand, counting down.
AATACAGAGCTGTAGAATAAACATGTTAAATTAATAAATATTGAGCCCCCATCACTCACTGAGATTAGGGTTTGTGATTTGGACTGTGCTGCAAATGAGAACAGGTTAAAACCCCATGTAAGCCCAAACTGTTACATGTGTTGTGTGCTGTATTGAAAACACCAACTGTCTGATGTGCTCATCTATGTCCCATCAAAAATATATGCATCTTGATGTGTATGAGTACATATTGGCAGCACATTCTTTGTAAGAATATTGTAATTTTAATCTCAGTAGAAGGGACGATGACTGTCTACTGCCTTTGGAATATATTTATGTGACATATCTGATGTTAGGATTCGCCTTCAGACCCATTATAAAACTCAAGGGAGGAGTATAGGGAAATGTATGAACATGACTTTATGTAGTTTCTCAACTGCTCTCTTCCCCCATCAAAAACAAACAAACAAACAGCAACAAAAACCTACTGGCCTGGCGCAGTGGCAAATGCCTGTAATCTCAGCACTTTGGGAGTCCGAGGCGGGTGGATCACCTGAGGTCAGGAGTTTGAGACCAGCCTGGCCAACATGCTGAAATCCCATGTCTACTAAAAATACCAAAAATTAGCCGGACTTAGTGGTGGGCGCCTGTAATCCCCAGCTACTCAGGAGACTGAGACAGGAGAATCTCTTGAACCTGGGAGGCAGAGGTTACAGTGAGCCAAGATCACCCCATTGCACTCCAGGCTGGACAAGAAGAGCAAAACCTCATCAAAAAAAAAAAAAAAAAAAAAAAAAAAAAAAAAAAAAAAAAAAAAAAAAAAAAAAAAAAAAAAAAAAAAGAAAGAAAGAAAGAAAGAAAGAAAAAAAAGAAAACAACAACAAAGAAAACCCTATTATTAGTGATTTCTTAGGTCAGAGTAAAGATAAAATGGGGAGACTTGATAGGCTTTGGTTTGGTGCAGTTAATGGTGACAGGGTTGGTTCTCAGGTTTATAGTTGCTTTTCTGTCTTTATATGCCTGTCCTCCAGTCTTGCTTCCTATGATATATGCTTTTTGTTGCTGTTTCATAGAATTTTTAAATATATAACACTCAATATTAATAAGAATTATCTCCATGTAAATATTAACTTATAGCTTTGATCAATAAGATATATGAAGGCATAAAATTAACTTAGATTTTGTATATTAACCTATGTAGAATAATTTGAAAATGCACAGAATTGAGTACTTAATAAAAGCAAGGAATGTGAAAAGTCACTTTTGGCAATGTCAATGTAATGGGAAAAAGTCTGGTTGATTATTTAAAATGGGTAGCTAATTGAAAATCCTACACAGGACAACCTGACACTTGAGTGTGAGAAGCTTTTTTCTATTTCATTTCAGTCTGGAATAATTACATTATGCCACAACGTTCACGTGGTACTGAAATAACAGTTACTGTTTATAAGCTCTCAGTGTTGATTTAATGTTAAAAAATATCCCAGACTTACTCTCTGGTACCATAGGCAATATTATAGCAATGTGTCATATTTGACTAGACCACACATTTGACTAAAAGGGACCTGTATATACATGTTTTCACCCATGTCTTTTAGCCTTAGTTGCTGAAGAACACACTAGAATGTGCCACTCATTTAGAACAACATGAGAAATCTCATGAGGATATAAGTTAGAGAAGAAATTATTTCAATGAATATGTCAAGAAAAAAATACCTTAAGAAAAATAAGAGAAGTATTTGCGTGGTCTAGTGCCAGAAATTTCAGATTCTGCAACAGTAATCTGATGAACTTCCATCAGTTGTAAGACCAATGTTAGGTATTTGTGAGTGATCTCAGTCTAGGTTTATACAGGTGACAGTTAATGAGGGTCTATCTTCAATTAGTTGCTGTCATTGTGTTCAGTTTCAACAGAATGGTATTATCACAATATTCATTATATCCATGTACATAATTAAGTTTCAGTTTAAACGAATTGGGAGGAAATCTTAATTTATAAAACACCAGCTGAGTATTCAGGGAGTTTTTTGTTTCAACCATTTAGGCAACAAGTGTTTAGATCTGGGAAAACTGGGACAACTGAATCATGTCTTAAACATTGAGTGTAGCCCCGATGCAGCGACAAGGTAGATCGGTCTATAGCCATGCTGCCACATAGCATAACCTGCTCTTAATTTTTCTTGACAAAGTCCTCCTTTTAGCAGTAACTTCCTCTCTTATCCACAATTTTGCAATTTTAAAAAATGGCAACGTGAAGGTTTGTAATAGCTTATTTAGTAGTAATACTTGATGGAACATGAAATGAAGCTACTTATAATGTTTGTCTCACTTAGCAAGAAGATTCATACATTTCTATACAGAATATTAACAACTGATTCGAGCTTCTTTCCACCAATTTCTGCAAGGGGTATTTACTATATTTCTATAGCTGAAACATTCTGGGTTTTGGGCTAGATTTGGTTCCAATTGTTTCAGATAAATTATTGTACACCCGTATAGCTGCTACCTCTATAAGTACTGAAGCACACACATAACTTCGTTTTGATACTAGATGGCCTTGGATGTTCCCTGGAGAGCCACATTCCACCTGACCACATGATTTGCAGCCACCCTGGTGGGAAGAAGAGCGCAGGCATAACTGCCAGGTCATCAAGGGTGCTGCCCAGAGCTCGAGCTGGTTACTAGCTCTGTGACCTGCAGTGATTTTCGTTCTATTCATGTTTTACCCCTTATGTGTAACATGCACATGACCATTCTTACCCCATGAGTTAGCTTTAGTAATGGAGGTGATACGTCTACGTACATAAAGCTCAAGAGACACAGCACTTTATAAATGGTAATTACAAATCTAATAGAGGATTTAAAAAATCTTAATTATTCAGTAAAAAGATAATCCTATTAATGCAAAATTAAAATGTTTTGTTAAATAATGGAGGGATTGGTCATGAAAAGTTTCTGGGAGATAGGTAATCGATAGAAGAGCTTCCAGGAAATTAAACTGATGACTCCAAACATATACAATACTTTTAAATAATTTTATCCTTCTTCCTTACATTTGAATGTGGAATTATACTCAGAACTCTGAAATTTGGATATAAATCACACAAGGTGGGAACAATCAGATGTATACACACAAGCAAGATTAGAAACAATTTTCCATCTAAAACGTGAGCACCACAATCCATCATAGAGTGTTAAAGCCATAAGTCTCACCTAATTTTGAGTAAACTGAACGCACACATGCATATTAATAAAATAAATAGTGATGGAAAGCACTTTAGGATAAGTTTCTGAATCTATTTTTCAGTATTTAGTGCCAACTTGACACCAATAAATAACAACCCTATAAAATATGGCTGTCTTCAATTTAGTAATCTCATATCCACTTGAAAAATTAATACATTCCTTTATAATTCGAACAGGGAAGTATCTATGGGTAAAAGCATATAAAAAACTGACAAAATTAGTATTACATTGTATAATTATTATGAATTTAAATTGAACTCTAAATCTTTGAAATCACTTTTTTGTTTAACATAGATTTCTTTATAATGTCATTTTAACAAGTGAATTTAGTTATTGAAAATAAAATGAGAAAAAAGTAATTATGGCAATGTTTAAATTTCAAATGTACAACAGATAGTTAGTAGCTCAGTGTAATTCCATCACATAAGTACTTTGCTTTGTAATTCTAGAGTCAGTAAGGAATTAAATTCTATCCATAATGGATTCACTAGAAGAAAAATAAAGCCTCCGGAAGTCAGTCTTAATGTCTTTTCATTTGGGGTAGTACTACTATCAATGAAATTATTATATCAGCAAGAAAATCTCTCGCTTCAGTAGTTCTAAATATTGCCAGCAGAGCAGGGGCTCTTAAGGAATGTCAAGGTTAATTATTTAGCAGTAATGACCATTGTGGAGGACATTACTACAGCTTCCAGTATAATTTTTAGCAGGGTGGGGAAAGATCTATCTATCTATCTATCTATCTATCTATCTATCTATCTATCTGTCAAATTATTCAGTTCAAATTGTAAAGTTATGGCTGTAAAGGCTGTAAAATATTTCATCTTAAGACAGCAAGATATTTATTAACATCTACGATTTTATATATGTGTATCAAAGCATGATTATCTAGTACAGCCATGTACTGTTAGGTGTATACTATATGATATGCTAGTCAATCATTTAGAGTTTCTAAATGATTTTGTTTCTTTACCATTTTCTGCTGGGTATTTAACTCAGTGTTTCCAAAAGTATTTACTATACAAAGAAGAAAACTGTGGTGATACACCCTGGCTGCAGAGCACTCTTCCCCTCTCTGTGCCTGAGGTCAGGGAGGAGGCCGTGGGGCATCAGAAGCAGCAAACAGACCCCTATGCACATAAACAGCTCAAGGCAATCCACTGCAGGGCCACAAAGGCAGAGGCCACGTCCAGAATGCCCACGCCTCGCCCTGCTCTATCAGTTTTTCAGACTGTGTTTTAACTTTTCTCCAGCATAAAGTAAAAGAGTCTAAATCCCAGAACGTCTTGTTTTCATAGTCTAAAGTTAAGACCATTACAAAAATTTATATTTTAAATTTGAAAATTGATGGTCTGTTTCATGGTTAAATGTGTCATGCAATTGGGATATATAGAAACACTTTGTCACAAGAAGTGAAAACATTTAATTTAGAATATGTTTAATTTTTAAAACATGTAGCAATTGAACCTAGATGGTAATTTACTGATATGAATTATTATATTCGCTTTTCTTTTGTAGAATCAAACCAATTATCCCTGGTATGACTGAGGGGATAAATCTATGTGGCTGAGGCTTTGATTATGAAGACTCCAACATACCAGAATCAAGGAGGCTTCCATGTTTTATGGACAGAAGAGAGGGTGCCAATATCTGACTTTCTTGAATAATTATTATTGCCATTATTATTATTAATATATTAATATTTTCATTATGCAGTATTTCTATTTCATGGTGATTGATAAATCTTTGTATTCCTATCAACTTTGCAGTAATTAATATTCGTGTTTTGCTTTATTAATTTCTTGAAAAATACAGAAGGGAAGTTGTTAGTCATATCTATCAGAAATATAATCTATAGCAGTGGTCCCCAACCATTTTGGCACCAGGGACTGGTTTTGTGGAAGACAACTTTTCCACAGACCAGGGGGGCAGGGGAGATGGTTTTGTGATAATTCAAGAGCATTACATTTATTGTGCATTTTATTTCTATTATTACATTGGAATATATAACAAAATAATTATACAACTCACCATAATATAGAATCAGTGGGAGCCCTGAACTTGTTTTCCTGCAGCTAGACTGTCCCATCTGGGGGTGATGGGAGAAAGTGACAGATTATCAGCCATTAGATTCTCATAAGGAGCATGCAGTGTAGATTCCGCGTATGTGCAGTTCACAACAGGGTTCATGCTCCTATGAGAATCTAATGCGCCCGCTGATGAGAGGAGGCGGAGCTCAGGCAGTAATGTGAGTGATGGAGAGGGGCTGTAAATACAGATGAAGCTTCACTTGCTCACCCTGCTCACCTCCTGCTGTGTAGCCCAGTTCCTAACAGTATCGGTCTGTAGCCTGGGGCATGGGGACCCCTGATCTACAGGATATCTTCTTATCTTCTCTTATCTTGCTATTATCAAACTGTAAAATATTACCAATCACATTCCATCATTGATTTTTGCCATTAAGGTTAAACAACTTCTCATCTGCTTGGTAGCTGTCTGATTTCTTCTTTCTTGATTAGACTATTGATAGTCTATGCCTACTTTTCTCCCCCATTAATCTATTTCTTTTACTCTTAAGGACTCATATTTATTACATTTTCTGAATATGTATCTACTGTCAATTTATTCTTTACCTACATATTCTGCTTGTCTGTGGCGTGGCTTTTATCTGTGTAAGGGGTCTTTGGGTAGTGCCAGCATTAATTTTTAATGTAATACTCTAGAACATATCAATTTGTATTTCACTAATTGCTTTTTGTGTCATGTTTAAGAAGTTACTCCCTACCTACATTCATGAAATAGTCTCTTATATATTCCTCTAAAATATTTATAGTTATTTCTTTTCCCCCTTTATCAATATAACTTTAATGCATTTTACCTTTTTATTAGATATAAATTTGGTTCCAGTGATGAGGTGAATTCACATAAGATTTGAAGCAGCAGCCATGTTCTTTGTCCTACTGCTGCTGAAAAGTGCAGGAGACATATGAACATTTGTGACTCCCCTCAAGGCTCCAGTGCCTGACTGAACCATCACGTATTGAGGTGAGAGATGGCTGTGACCCAGAGAGCAGAGGTGGCACTAGATGCCTGTAGATCTGTGGCTAAAGGGAGGGCAGTGTTTGTCAGCTACTTTCCTGGAGGGTGTCCTCACCCACCACCCTCTAGTGCCCCAGAGGAAGTTAATTTTAGCTAGGTATTCTCTTTCTGGTATGGAGCAGCTTTCTGTTCATCAAATTTGGGAGTCTCTCGGTTGCTTTTAAAAGCCAACCTTTTTATGAGCCATAGCATTCCTACAAAATATTACTAAGATTGTATTTCTGAGTAATGGGATAATAAGGAAATTGCAACACTGACATTTTCTCTTCCTAAGTTGAGTCTTAACTTGACAAACTTTCTTTTTTTTTTTTTAAGATGGAGTCTCGCTCTGTTGCCCAGGCTGGAGTGCAGTGGTGCGATCTTGGCTCACTGCCACCTCCTCCTCCTGGGTTCAAGCGATTCTCCTGCCTCAGTCTCTTGAGTAGCTGGGATGACAGGCGCCCACCACCACAAATACAATTTTCGTATGTTTAGTAGAGACTGGGTTTCACTATCTTGGCCAGGCTGGTCTCGAACTCCTGACCTCAGGTATTCGCCTGCCTCGGCCTCTCAAAGTGCTGGGATTACAGGCGTGAGCCACTGTGCCCGGCCAACTTGACAAACTTTCTAATTGACTGGCTCCTGTGCATCGCTCATCCTTCTCTCTCATTTGTTAGTGGCTAGGAAAAAGAAAGAAGTTTGTTTTGTGAGAAATGTGAGTCCTTTTAAAGTCTCAGGCTAACAGAGGCATTTAAAGTGCAACAGCAGTCTCTTCTCACTCTTCCTTGAGCTAAATAATGACCTCTTGAAGTCACTTGCTATATGGGCTTTACACTGACTAAAGCCAAGTAATCATAAAATGCCATATGCTGGACACCATAACCCATGCCCTACAGTTCAGCAACGTACAGCCAAACCCTATCCAATGTCATCTCTGCAAACCAGTGAGAATTTCTGTCAATCAACTGTGTCAGCACACTCCTTGTCCCCTTTTTGCCTACAAGAACCTGCTTGTAACAGAGGTCCAAGGGTGCCTTCCCAAGGCAATGTGGAAGTGCATCCTGAGAAGCTGTCCTCACTTTGACTCAAGCAAATGCTTTAAAATTATTGTTTGTGCCTCGGCCTCTTCCTTTAGGACAACACTAATTAGGGCCCTCTGAATCAGTGGACTGGAGAAGAAAGGGCCTGATCTTTGCCTTCAGGTTGGTTCCCCTTGTCTCAGTGAAGCGGGAGGAATTTGGGGAAAGGCTCTGATGTCAGTCCTATTTTCTGTTGCTTTGAGAATAGAAACAAGTGGCTTTTCTGATTTTGTAAGACCTCATATTACAGATTCTTAAAAATGTAGATTTCAGGCCACCGAAGGTGAGCCTCCCTCTCTTCAGGACTCCCTTAGTTCACGTGTTTGCAAACTGGTACCCCCTTGCTTGAGATAAGCTCACTTGTAGTGTCTTCCTCAGTGCAGCAGAGGAGTATCTGACCCCCATGAGCATTCTGCTTGTCTCAGTCAATTTCTCTGCAGCTTGAGGCTCTTGGGCAACCCGATCTGTTTTCTGATCATTAAAGTGGCTGTTTTAGGAAAGCTTTGCTGCAGCATGACAAGGGGCGGTTTTCCAGGCTGGAATATCTGTCTTCTTACAGTCCACTGGAGTCCAGTCTCTAAGAAAACAGATTATGGTTCCATTCCGCCCTCACTGTGTTCAGAAAGTAAAAGAAAAGTTTTATCTGAGGAGGGAGAGCCCAGCCCACCTAGTTTTAGCTAGGTCCATGGCAGTCAAGCTCCAAACTAATTTTCACATGTAGGGAAGTTTACATTTTTCTCCTTAGGGGTGAGTCTATAAAACAAACTGATAGTACACAGATTAACAGAAAATTAGGCTTACAAATTTTATTATGTGCACAGGAGTTATACAAAATATAAAAAATCTCAAAGAAATGACCAGATAATTGCCCCTTTTACATCACCTTGAGGTTACAGGAAAATTGGGTCCATGTGTCTTGTTCAGATGGCTATCTTGGGTAGTCACCCCACCCGAGGTCTGATGGGCATTATTTTGACTTGAGGAGATGTTGGACTAATTAGATGAACTAATTGTTAGCAGTAACTCCCCCTAAGCAGGAGGATTCCACAATGGGGGCTCTGACCCTGGTTTGTTTCAAGATTAGCCTCTGGGAGAGAATGAGACAGTGGCCCAGAAAAGGTTATGGGGGAAGGCAAATCGTGAGATGGGTAGAAAAGGAGCCTGGCCCCAGTGGCGGACTTGTTATGTAGATGAAAACTCACAAGTAGCAGTTCCCAGAGAGAATATTCAGGAAATGTTTCTTTAAGACATTTAGGGTCCTCAGACTCTCAGTTAACCTTTCCAGGATCCAGACAAGGGGCCAGACCTCAGAGAAAGCCTGGATGCATCAAGGCATATTCTCCACGGATGCATCAAGGCTTCTCCCCAGCAAGACAGTTTTGCAGGGCCATTTCTGTCTGCAGGTCCACTGAAAAGCCATCCCAAAATATGCCAAAGTATATTTTAGGATGAAAAGTTTTGGTTTCCTTTATTCAGACCCCCACCTTATGTGAACACTGTTCAGACTTGTGCCCCACAAATACTGAACTCCCGACACAGCTGTTGATCTTGGTCCCAGATCCCAGCAGGCTGTAGCTGCAGTTCTCTTTCTTGCTTTGCATTTCTATTCTATTGATGGGACATAAGAACAATTTCCTATGTGTGAACCCAATTCCATATTTTTAGTTTTCTCTTTTTATGTTTATTCTATCAATTTAGGTGTTTGGAGAAGATAGAATGCGTCGAAGTAGAAACTTACTGAGTTATTTTGCTTTCAAATTGTGGGATGTGGCCTTCAGAATAATTTAAAAACATGTCAGAGTAACAAAGTTTGATATACATTGTCCATTTCTTGGAGCATAAAGTGAATGAAATATTTTTCCTTTTTTAGATATTGTCAAACTTAAGAGCTTTCTAATTAAACAGCTACATATTTAAAATGATAAGTGAGTAAGAAGCTGAGGGAATATGTTCCCCATGTGGGAAAGAAAGCTTTGAAGGTCTTTGGAAATCAGAGGTGCTTAAGTTGTATTTACAGGTATCATCTTGTAACCAGACCCAGGTTTGGCTGCTCATCACTGAAAGCCAAACACAAGAAGCGAGGGTTGGCAGGAGGAAAAGCAGTTTTAATTCAAAAGCCAATAAACCAAGAAGATGGCGAACTAACATCTTAAAGAACCATCTTAAATGTTAAGGTTTTTTAAAGAAAAACTTGGTAAGGGAGAGTTGGAGGCGTGCAGGGTGTAGGGTCTGCGTGTCTTGTTTGATGACTATCTTAGATAGTCACCCCTCCCGAGGTCTGATCGGCATTAGTTTGACTTGAGCGGATGGTGGTGGACCAATTAGCAGTAACTCCCCCTTTGCAAGAGGATTCCAGAATGGGGGCTTTGAGCCTGGTTTGTTTCAAGATTAACCTCTGGGATTTCTAGGCAAGATCATAATTAGATAAGCATGTACTGCTAGAGGAGAGTGTCTAGAGAGGGAAGAAATAAAGAGGTGAGAGAGGAGGCAAGGACGAGAAAGAAAGTGTGTGATTTTTAAAACTGAGATCCCCGGTTACAATCTCTGGCTGATGGGACTGTATCTCCCCTTTCATTCTCTTCACTTCTATTTTTCTCTATTGAACATGCATTGCTTTCATAAGAAAATTATTTAATTTTATTTGGCTTTAAAAGAAACTTCTAGGAAGCTACTCTACAGGTGTTTTTAACTTTTGCTGTAAGATTGTCAGAAAAAAAAAAATAGGCTGAAGATGATAATGATAAAATAGTTGTCAGCTGAAATGTCATAACTTTCCTGCACTGTATTTTTATGATTCCCTCCTCTTGGAAGAAGAAGTGCACGTGTCATAACAAGTTTAGGTTAGATGTTATTTGGGGATTATCAAATCAGGCCAGAGGGAAGACTTATTTTGTTTTGTGTTTTAACATTAGCAAAAACAGTCTGTCTTCCCAAGTCAGGTTATCTGGTGGTGCTGTGGTGGGCAGTCATCGTCTCTGCACTGCCTCTGACTGGCTTGCAGGAGAAGAGAAATGAGTGTGAGGTGACTTGCTGCTTTGGAGACGTTCCCAGCCAGGACAGCTCCACAAGGAGCAGGCGTGGGATGTGTGTGGACCTGCACCAGGAAGAGGGCAGCTGGCCTGTGACGACTGGCCATTAGAATGAGTGCCATTAGAATTGCCTTTTTTTCAAGTTGTCATGAGACTCAATCCTGTTTTTCTGCCTATTCTCAAGAAAAGAAAGAAGGGAACCTGCAATATTAAGCTGACATCCATGAGGAATTGTCAACCCTCACCCACCACCAGTTGTGTTCATGGTGAGAGAAACTGTCCAGAGAAAGCCACAGCAGCTCAAATCATCTTGGTTCAAAGTAGTCAATTAAAGTACTATTCACTTTTGTTATAGATTATAGTATGAAAAGTATTTAGTTTGGTACAACACTAACATGTGTTTGCAGGAAGAATTAAAAAAATAATAAAATTTACTAGAAAATTCTTCAAGCTAATCCCGATGGTCTTCTGCAAACCTCCCTTTTATATCAATTTCGCATAGCTTTTCCAATTGGCAGATAGATAATGGGATGACTCTCCTCATTGATTGCATAACAGAAGCCCACACAGATCCCAGGGAAAGCTCTCCCAGGCTTGGGTGGGCTTTAACATATCATTTGGTATTAGTGATCTTTGAGGGTCTTATCTTCCTGCTAAATAAATCACCCCAGCCCCTTTAAGCCTGGTGTCGTTTGTAATTTTTTAAGTTTCTTTTCTCTTTCTTTCATTTCCAACCAGTCAGCTTCGAATAGGTCAATTTACTCTACAAATCACAGCCCCCAAAGTTACCCAACATAGATGAAATTACAGTAACAATTTTGTTAAATATTCTGGAGGACATTATGTCAAAGTAAATAAGCCAAGCACAGAATGACAAATACTGCATGATCTTACTCACATAGCAACCAAAAAAGTTGATCTTAAAAGTAGAGACTAGAATGATGGTTACCAGGAGTTGGAGCAGTTGGGGCAGGCTGGGGAGATGTTGGTCAAAAGATTCAAAATTTCAGTTAAATGTGAGGACAAGTTCAAGAGATCTGTTGTACAACATGGTGACTATAGTTAATAGTATAAAATATTCTTAAAAGTTGCTAAGAGTGGACATAAAGTATTTTTACTACACACACACACACACACACACACAAAAGATACCTATGTGAGGCAATGCATATGTAAATCAGCTAGATTTAGTCATTCCACAATGTATATACACTTCAAAACATCATGTTGTACATGATAAGTACATATAATATTATTGTCAATTTTTTAAAAACACAAATAATTTTAAAGGAGGCAAAATACACCTGTAGAATAGCTTCCTAGAAGTTTCTTTTAAAGCCAAATAAAAATTAAATAATTTTCTTATGAAAGCAATGCACGTTCAATAGAGAAAAATAGAAGTGAAGAGAATGAAAGGGGAGATACAGTCCCATCAGCCAGAGATTGTAACCAGGGATCTCAGTTTTAAAAATCACACACTTTCTTTCTCGTCCTTGCCTCCTCTCTCACCTCTTTATTTCTTCCCTCTCTAGACACTCTCCTCTAGCAGTACATGCTTATCTAATTATGATCTTGCCTAGAAATCCCAGAGGCTATGTGTAATTTGCTGCTGTAATGCAAAATAAAATTTAAACATGCTTTGGTAAAATATTTTTTAACACACAAGTACGTTGTTACTTTATGCATAGTAGCGAATACCAGTCCACATTTGTATAGAGCCAAGTGATATGTGAAACATGCTTTCTCATTTCATGTTGAAAATAGAATCTCTACTTACAGAATATTTAGAGGAAGAAAATGCCTCTGATCTTTCAGTAGTGCAAGCTCTCTGTGTTATTTTCTTCTAGAAATATTTATTTGGGCTAACTTAGAAATGTTAAAAATATCTAAAAAGTTTTCTGAATATAAGAAATACTTATTAATATAGAAAATCTAATTTTGTATTAATTACAGTAATATTATTGTGTTTTGAAAAAACCTAATGCACCTCTATAATTACCTAAATTAAACTTAGGTCATAATTAAGTGCTGGGGAGTTTCATATTTCTTACCTTAAAAGTGAATTTAAATGCTACAGTTAAATATTTTAAAAGACATCCCAGCAAACCTCAATATAAGATTGCAAGTTGGAGATTTCTTTGTTTTCCAGTCTTTACTTCAGGGATTTCACTTTACAATTTCACCTTCTAGAGGCCAATGTAGATGCTGCATACGCTGCCATCGGATGCTGCACCCATGTGATTTTCAATTTTAACAGGTAATTTCAGGGCAGAAAATTACTTTTGAAATTTTTTCAGCAGGTATCATTTCTATTATTTTTGTAATTGTTGTATTACTGTGTGTTCTCTTGTACAATAGGCTACTTACCTGAGACTCAAAGACAAGTATGTTTCTCCCCATCCAAATGCATATTCTAGATTTGTTACTTTAAAGATACGGAAATGGTTTATTTTTTAAAAAATCTTATTTGTTTGTTTTCTGTTCTTTTGTTACTTTCTAGTATTTACTTTGTTACTACTCGATAGTTAGACTATTGTAAATCTTCTCTTAAAAAACTAATTTTTTAAAGTGTAGAATACTTTTGTTAAAGAAAAATATTTGGTTTATATTTCATTGTTACCAATGTCTTAAAGATTCAACAGTTAGACCATTTAACATATTTAGGTACTTTTCAGGTTTGCTATTAATGATGAAAAATATGTCAATAAAGATTCATCAGGAATTTACAAACTGAAAATTGTAGTAATAAACAAGGTGGGTTTGAGGGGCAGAAGGAATCCTGTATGATTGGAATTGTATTGAAATTGATTGTGTGAAAGAGAGTTTGAGGGTTATAGGAGATGTGGTCAGTGGAGAGCTTAGTAAGGGCTTTAATTTTGTTCTGCAAGTGAAGGGGAGTCATAGGAAAGATTTTAAAGGAGAAATGTGATCTGATATTCAAGTTCGAAGATCATTGTCAGCTATGTGAAGAAAAGAACAGGGAGAGGGTCTGATGCAGAAACAGGGACCCCAGAAAGTCACTTGCTAGGGATTTCAGGTGACAAATGGAGATGTCATGGCTTAGACACTGAGAGATGGAGGAGAAAGGAGTCTAATAGGGCATATATGTTACATAGAGACATGGAAGAATTTACTGAGGAATACATCTGATTTATAAAATAAAACAAAAGTAAAATCACTCCTAGAATTTTTTGTCCCAAGAAGAATGAAGAGTATTATCACATATACTCTAGTTGGAGACCCTGTTGGAGAAGTGAGTTTGGGAAAGAGATGCAGAAAAGGAATTATGCTCTGGATGTAGTAATTTGAAGGTGTTGTTAGATATTAAGTGAGGAATTCAAGCAAGCAGTTGGATATATGAGTCTGAAACCCAGGGATATAGCTGGGCTAGAAAATACATTTGTGAGCAATCGGTGCTTGAGTTGTACTTACAGCCACCATTATGAATGACAACATGTACTATGAGAGAGAATCAGCATGAAGATAGAACAATCCTTGTGTGTTGCTCATTTACATTTTCTTCTAGTGCTTTTATTATTTTCATTCTCCCTATTTGGTACCTGTTTTAGTTGTAGGGAGAAAATATTTAAAGTCAGCTTGTTTTTTAGCATAAAAACGTGTTTTGCAGGGGTCCGTCCCAAGATGGTCAAATAGGAACAGCTCTGGTCTGCAACACCCAGCGTGATCAATGCAGAACACAGGTAATTTCTGCATTTCCAACTGAGGTACCTGGTACATCTCATTGGGACTGGTTGGAAAGTGGGTGCAACCCATGGAGGGCGAGCAGAAACAGGGCAGGGCATTGCCTCACCTGGGGAAGTACAGGGGGTCGGAGGATTTCCCTTTACTAGCTAAGGGAAGCCGTGACAGACTGTAACGGGAAAATCAGTACACTGCCACCTAAACACTGCACTTTTCCAAAGGTCTTAGCAAATGGTACACCAGGAGATTATGAGATTATATCCTGCACCTGGCTCAGTGGGTCCCATGCCCAGAGAGCCTTGCTTATTGCTAGTCCAAGATCAAACTGCGAAGTGGTAAGCCTGACTGGGGGAGGGGTGTCAGCCATTGCTGAGGTTTGAATAGGAAAAACAAAGCAGACGGGAAGCTCGAACTAAGTGGAGTCCACTGCAGCTTAACAAGGTCCACCTACCTCTGTAGACTCTACCTCTAGGGGCAGGGCATAGCTGAACAAAAGGCAGCAGAAACTTCTGCAGACTTAAACATCCCTGTCGGGCAGCTCTGAGGAGAGCAGTGGTTCTCCCAGCATTATGTTTGAGCTCTGAGAATGAACAGGCTACCCCCTCAAGTGGGTCCCTGACCCCCATGTAGCCTAACTTGGACACACCTCCCCGCAGGGGCCAACTGACACCTCATACAGGCGGGTACCCCCTGAGACAAAGCTTGCAGAGGAAGGATCAGAGAGCAGTATTTTCTCTTCTGCAACATTTGCTGTTCTGCAGCCTCTGCTGCTGATATCCAGGCAAACAGCGTCTGGAGTGGACCTCCAGCAAACTTCAACAGACCTGCAGCTGAGGGACCTGACTGTTAGAAGGAAAACTAACAAACAGAAAGGAGTAGCATCAACATCAACAAAAAGGAAATCCACACCAAAACCCCATCTGTAGATCACCATCGTTAAAGACCAAAGGTAGATAAAACCACAAAGATGAGGAGAAACCAGAGCAGAAAAGCTGAAAATTCTAAAAACCAGAGCACCCCCTTCTCCTGCAAAGGATCACAACTCCTCACCAGCAATGGAACAAAGCAGGACGGAGAATGACTTTAACAAGTTGACAAAAGTAGGCTTCAGAAAGTTGGTAATAACAAACTTCTCCAAGCTAAAGGAGGATATTTGAACCCATTGTAAGGAAGCTTAACACCTTGAAAAAAGATTAGACAAATGGCTAACTAGAATAAACAGTGTAGAGAAGAACTTAAATGACCTGATGGAGCTGAAAACCATGGCATAAGAACTACATGACGCATGCACAAACTTCAGTAGCTGATTCGATCAAGTGGAAGAAAGGGTATCAGTGACTGAAGATCAAATTAATGAAATGAAGTGAGAAGAGAAGTTTAGAGAAAAAAAGAGCAAAAAGAAATGAACAAAGCCTCCAAGAAATATGAGACTATGTGAAAAGACCAAATTTATGTTTGATTGGTGTACCTGAAAGTGATGGGGAGAATGGAACCAAGTTGGAAAACATTCTGCAGGACATTATCCAGCAGAACTTTGCCAACCTAGCAAGGCAGGCCAACATTTAAATTTAGGAAATACAGAGAACACCACAAAGATACTCCTCGAGAAGAGCAACCCCATGACACATAACTGTCAAATTCGCCAAGGTTGAAATGAAGGGAAAAATGCTAACAGCAGCCAGAAAGAAAGGTCGGGTTACCTACAAAGGGAAGCCCATCAGACTAACAATGGATCTCTTGCCAGAAACCTTACAAGCCAGAAGAGAGTGGTGTCCAATATTCAACATTCTTAAAGAAAAGAATTTTCAACCCAGAATTTCATATCCAGCCAAACTAAGCTTCATAAGTGAAGGAGAAATAAAATTCTTTACAGACAAACAAAGGCTGAGAGATTTTGTCACCACCAGGCCTGCCTTACAAGAGCTCTTGAAGGAAACACTAAATGGGGAAAGGAACAACCAGTGCCAGCCACTGCAAAAACATGCCAAATTGCAAAGACCATCAATGCTAGGAAAAAACTGCATCAAATAATGGGCAAAATAACTGGGTAACATCATAATGACAGGGTCAAATTCACACATAACCATATTAACCTTAAATGTAAATGGACTAAATGCCCCAATTAAAAGACACAGACTGGCAAATTCGATAGTCAAGATCCATCAGTCTGCTGTATTCAGGAGACCCATCTCATATGCAGAAACACACATAGGTTCAAAATAAAGGGATGGAGGAAGATCTACTAAGCAAATGGAAAGCGAAAAAAAAAAAAAAAA
>NW_016806392.1:751485-757368 GCF_001698545.2 Rhinopithecus bieti | reverse complement strand
TCCTTTGTAGGGACATGGATGAAGCTGGAAACCATCATTCTGAGCAAACTATTGCAAGGACAGAAAACCAAACACCGCATGTTCTCACTCATAGGTGGGAATTGAACAATGAAAACACTTGGACACCGGGTGGGGAACATCACACACCAGGGCCTGTCATGGGGTGGGGGTATGGGGGAGGGATAGCATTAGGAGATATACCTAATGTAAATGGGTGCAGCAAAGCAACACGGCACATGTATACATACGTAACAAACCTGCACATTCTGCACATGTACCCTAGAATTTAAAGTATAATTTTTAAAAAAAATGTTTTGCTTCACTTTTCTTTTCACATCTATTCTTATTTAACACTCCCCTTAGGGGTAATTCCCAGGTTGAATTTTCCCTTATTTCCCTTAATTTTGTAAAAGACAATCTGGATTTAGATAAGGAGAGAGTTTATTCAAAAAGACTATTGCAGTGGAAGGAGAGGATTGTTGCATAAGGGAAAGCAGACATTGCAAGAGGGAGAGCACGCCAAGGGTAAGATCTGAGGGTCTCAACTTTCAATCAGAAAGGTCTTTTCTTACATAGGGAGGGAAAAACAAGATTAGAAATAACTGGGCCTCTTGGAATTAGGTGAGTCCCAGGAGTGAAAAGCAGATTGGTCAAGATCTTTTCCCTGAGGTCAGTTGATTCTTTCAGAGCATTTGTAAAGACAGGTTGGTCCACTTTCTGTTGCTGCTTAAGCTCAAAGGTGAGTCAAAGGCCAGGGGCCTGGAGGAGGCATTCATCCTGACTCAAGTTTGGTCAAGTTAGTAGGCATTTTGTCCAGATTGGTAGAGACAAACAGTTCAGCTAATCACTTGGCAGACAAAAACTGAGGATTTAGAAGACCTGCGTCTGGCCTGGTCACAGATATACAAGGGGGTTTTATCTAAATCATATGGAGAAGGGTGGTTCTTTACAGTGATATGACTCACAAGGATGGGGTTGTTTCTTAACCACCACTGCTTTCCAGGAGCGCAGACTCTGGTAAAGTGCAATATTGTCTATTTCAATATAATGTTTTCTTTTTATTTTTCCTTTGCATCTTTATTCTAGGAGAAAAGTCTAGGGATTGTTCTTGACTCTGCTGATTCTTTTCCATACTGTCCAATTTGCATTTTTATTCAATTTCCAATAAGAATTTTAAGTTTGCAACTGCATTTTCTATTTCCTTAAGTTTTGGGGGATGATATAATCATTGATTTGTCTATCTGTCTCATTCTATTTTAGGCTTGCCTTTTAGATCTCTTTTATAGAAGCTTTGTCTCGAATCCTATCGTATACACTAGGACACTGTACATTTTATTCTTGCATTTCCAGTAAACATTCAGAGCTATGCCTTTCCTCTGACTCTCCAGAATAAAGCTTGGATTTCTCATATGTTTTATAAATCACCTGGTTTATTTTTACAACTTTTATTATTTTTTCCCTTTATCCCACCACTGATGACTTGTGCTGGGTTCTGCTCTTTTTTTCCATTGCTTGTTGTCGGAATCCCCTTTTTAAATCCAAAACTAGGGAGCAGGTTTGTTAAACACATACTTCAATTTTTACTCTGTAACCTACTTTCCCAGAGTAAGACTTACCTTATGCTTGGTTCTCTGACACTTTCAAACATTGACACACATATGGAGAGTGTGGAAATGCACTCCAATTATTAATTTTCCTTCCCCTGTCTCCTCCATAGGTATTTGTCAAGATGTGATTCGACACCGATACTCAATCTGCCAAATTTCCGATTTACTAGTTTTCTGTGAGATAGTCCACGGATTGAAAATGCCAAATTTATGTTTCAGAGATAGTACTGCTTTGGGTTTGGCTGGTAGGGACCATGAATCCCAGAAGCCAAGGATACTGTAAGAAACAAATGACTGATGAAACTACTGTCTTTCAGACGGACAAGACTAAGATAATAACACTCCAGTCATTGCTGCAGTATAATTCCTGCTTCCATCATTTTGGTTATATCATTAGTGGGTTAGGTTCTTTTAGAATTTTGGAGTAAGTTAAATTATAATTTTAACTTCTCGTGTTATGCTGTTTCTTTTTGTCATACTCTTTAACACATTTTTAGTCTTTTTTATTTTAAAAGGTCCAGCTGGCAGGGAGGTGGGAATTATGCTTAAAGGAGGCTGGAGGCTGTGCTGGGAACAGTCAGCTATCCTCCACTTCAAACTGAAAGCTAATATTTACTCAATATGAGTGGAAGGGAATATTGAAACTACGCTGCACAATAATCCCCTCTCAGCCACACATAATAATTTAAATCACACCACACCAGAATCATGGCAAATTGGGCTACAATTTTTAATGTACTAAGACGTTATTCAGTAGCAAGTTAAAACTTAAAAGAATGCATTTTAACAACTTTTAGAACTATTTAGTCAATTGCGGTAGCAACATGCCTAGATTGTATCTACTCACTTAAACTGAAACAAAAGAATTGGAGAAATTTGTAAAGCGTTGAAGCAAAGTAATAACCTTTCAGAAATACTAGCATAAATAGGCTTTGCCTCACCTTCCAACCCAACTGGTATTGTAGTCATTTAGTCTTTGCCATTCACATCATTTTATCTCTTTTAAGACTATCTCTATAGTGCTTCTTTTTCACATATTTTAGTCCAATATTCCATGCTGGCATCAAATTACCTGATAGGAATAAAATAAAATGCTGTCAAAGTATATAACAAACACTGTGGCTGAATTTTCTAGAAGTTTTTCTTGAGTTATAATTTTCACAGTATAATACAATTATTATTATGCAATTAAAGCAAATGAGTAAAAATAATTTGGTATGAATTTGGTGACTACATTTTAAAATTTGATTTATAGCCTTCTGTATATGCTTTTTCATATAAAGGTAAGTGTCAGGTTGATACTTGTAAACAGACCCAAGAATGTTCTGGTTAATCATGAATGCATTAATATTTAAACAAGTTCTGATTGATTTGATATTTACATAGAAGTTGTGTATTTAAAGAGTGTCAAGATGTTCAATAGACAACTTTACAGGATTTGTTGTCAACAATACCACTACAAGATGGATTGACTTCTTATGGTGATTTTAGCTATTATCTGTCCACAATTTAAGCCACATACAATTACTTCTGATTTTTTCCCCTCAACACTCTGTTTTACTTTTGCTTTTATTTCCATAGTAACCAACTAGCACAGGAATGTTCAAACAGTTCTGTCAGTCTCAAATCTCTTGCCAAGTTACTCTGCTGAAAAGGTGCTACCTTTATCATATGCATGGCTCAGTTTTCTATTGAGTTCTGTTTCTGGTTATTTAATGTGCATCAAATTTTATTTTTTTATTTCAAAAGGTACCAGATTAAACATTTAACAGTTAAATCCATTTATTATAGCAATGAGTTTTATTTTTAAAATTTAATAATGCTTCTTCATATATTGAATGTGTGAGTATCTTTTAATCAAGATAAATAGGCTTCATTTAATCTTTGAACATCTAATATATTTTGGAATGTTAACAGTTATAAACATATTTAAGTTAGGATTATTGCACTCTGAAAACCATATTTTGTGGGGAAAAATGTCATGAAAGTAATTATTTTAAAATAAGATTTTAAAATGTAGACTGTACAAATTATGATTGATTTATAAGAGAGAGAAAGATTTATTCTGATTCAGGAGGAACCTCTGCATAAATGAGCACTTTCCAGAAAAAAAATCTTAAGAGAAGATACTTAGGAAGAATAATAGAATCACAGAAGACAGGAGACTGGGAAAAGTCCTAGGTGTTCAGAGAAAATAAGAGACATAATGTTCCTAAAGTAGATAATAATTGGCATGTTAGATGCTTGAAAATAATTTAACATGGATGTCTAAATGAAACTGCAGTTTGTGAGCAGAATATTTTTCTAAAGATAAGAAACTGCCTGGATTAGGCAATCAAGAGCCAAAACATTCCTGAAGAAAGGAATCAAAACATGTGTTTTGAAAAAAAAAAGGGGGGGGCAACAATATGGGAAATGGGATTCAAGGGAAGAGTGTGTACAGGGAACACATTTGGAAACAGCTATGTGGTTTAAGGAAGAAGTGGTGGTGGCCTGAACTACAATGTTCCATGCAGATATGAAGAGTAAGAGATTTGAAAGATATTTGATGTATAGAAGCTCCATTACTCATGTGCAGATGGGTAAGGAAGAAAGAAGAATCAAGAATGAAGTAGCTTTGACACTTAGGAGTGTGGCCATGCCTTCAGTGGATGAAAGGATACTAAGGGGAGATTTCTGGGAGTGGGGAATGAAAAAGTCTTATTATTTTGCTTTTATATTTTCCAGGTAGCCTACGTTTTTTTTTGTTTTTGTTTTTTTTTTGAGACGGAGTTTCGCCCTTGTTGCCCAGGCTAGAGTGTAATGGCACAATCTCGGTTCACTGCAACCTCCACCTCCCAGGTTCAAGCGATTCTCCTGCCTCAGCTTCCCAAGCAGCTGGGATTACAGGTGCACACCACCATGCCCAGTTAATTTTTGTATCTTTTTTTTTTTTTTTTTTGGTAGAGATGGGGTTTCACCACATTGGCCAGGCTGGTCTCCAACTTCTGACCTCAGGTAATCTGCCCTTTTCAGTCTCCCGAAGTGCTGGGATTACAGGCGTGAGTCACCACACTTGGCTGGCCTAAGGTTTTTTAAGCAGTCACAAATATCTGTGTTGTGCTTTAAGACTAGCATTCTGATATTAGCTGTTATTAGTGTTTTCTTGGTACCCGAGGTTGGTTTTAATCAGGCATAGAAAAGCACTTAGACTCAGAAAAGAAAGAGGTTTTGATTATTCTCATGGAATAATCAAATTCTAGAGAATCCCCCCTAGAAAGAGGAGACAGTGCACCCTACAAGGCAACCAAGTGAGATGGGAAGGCAGAGAGGTAAAAACCATAGACATCTGCCTTTACTCTGGTTTCCCCGAGGAGAAGTGGGCAAGGCCAGAAAAGCAAACTGAGCAGCTTTAGGATTGGATAGCTCTAGTATTGGATAGTTTCAATGATTTCTGCAGGCTCTGAGCTGCAGGAGTGGTCCTAGCTGTCTAATACCTGACCCTGGTGTGCCAGAATTAGAGTGCCCAATAAAAAGAGGCGTTTGGGGTATGGACTCTAGATAGGTAATGGTGTGCTCTCGGGAAAATTCTTTGCTGTCTCTAGGAATTAGCTAGTCTTGGAAGTGACAGCCCTTCCAGTCAGGAGAGCCTCAGATGTCAAAGTATCAAGAATACAGAAAATAAGAAAATATTGGCCAGGTGTGGTGGCTCATGCCTGTAATCCCAGCACTTGGGGAGGCCGAGGCAGGCAGATCATGAGGTCAAGAGATCAAGGCCATCCTGGCCAACATGGTGAAACCCCGTCTCTACTAAAAATACAAAAAATTAGCTGGGCATGGTGGTGGACACCTGTAGCCCCAGCTACTTGGGAGGCTGAGGCAGGAGAATCGCATGAACCAGGAGGTGGAGGTTGTAGTCAGCCAAGGCTGCGCCACTGCACACTCCAGCCTAGTGACAGAGTGAGACTCCATCTCTTTCTTTTGGATTTCTTTCTTCTCAATATATAAACTCTCCTCAAAACATCACATTTACTTCAATGACTTTAGTTCATTGTATTAACTATATATATATATAGTATTAACTATATATATATTGTATTAACTATATATTATATTAACTATATATAGTACTAACTGTATATATATTATATTAACTGAATATATTGTATTAACTATATATATTGTGTTAACTATATATATATAGCTAATTGTCATTTGGAGAGGCATGGCCTGAAAAAGAGGGCCCATCAGCACAACCAGAGACAGAGGCGCTCAATTCCTTTCTTACCACTTTAAC
>NW_016806392.1:706641-749908 GCF_001698545.2 Rhinopithecus bieti | reverse complement strand
CTACTTGGGAGGCTGAGGCAGGAGAATCGCATGAACCAGGAGGTGGAGGTTGTAGTCAGCCAAGGCTGCGCCACTGCACACTCCAGCCTAGTGACAGAGTGAGACTCCATCTCTTTCTTTTTGGATTTCTTTCTTCTCAATATATAAACTCTCCTCAAAACATCACATTTACTTCAATGACTTTAGTTCATTGTATTAACTATATATATATATAGTATTAACTATATATATATTGTATTAACTATATATTATATTAACTATATATAGTACTAACTGTATATATATTATATTAACTGAATATATTGTATTAACTATATATATTGTGTTAACTATATATATATAGCTAATTGTCATTTGGAGAGGCATGGCCTGAAAAAGAGGGCCCATCAGCACAACCAGAGACAGAGGCGCTCAATTCCTTTCTTACCACTTTAACAACAAAGTAATGAAATATCTGCAAAAGGACATCAAAGAAATACAATTTTTAAAAAATGCTATGACTAGGCATGGTGGCTTACAATTGTAATCCCAATGTTTTAGGAAACAGAGGTAAGAGGTTCACTTGTCAGGAGTGATCAGGAGTTCACAACCAGCCTGGGCAACATAGAAAGACCCTGTTCCTATAATAAAAATGAATAAACAAATTACCATGCATAATGATCTGCACCTGTAGTCCCAAAGAAACTCCCAAAGAAAGCTATATCTGTTATGCAAGTGTGAGCTTCATGTTGAAAGACTATCTGTATGTAGTTATGATGCTTAAGAATATTTCTGCTTAGCTGGGCGTGGTGGCCCACGCCTGTAATCCCAGCACTTTGGGAGGCCAAGGTGGGCAGATCATGAGATCAAGAGTTCAAGACCAGCCTGGCCAATATGGTAAAACCCCTTCTCAACTAAAAATACAAAAATTAGCCAGGCGTGGTGGCACGCGCATGTAGTCCCAGCTACTCGGGAGGCTGAGGCAGAATTGCTTGAAAACCCAGGAGGTGGAGGTTGCAGTGAGTCGAGATCATTTCACTGCACTCCAGCCTGGGAGACTCCATCTCCAAAACAAAAAAAAAAAGATCATTTTTTCTTTAGATCTCTTTGTTGTGTTGTACAGACTAAATTTTATGCTGCAGAAATGGACAATCAGGTACCAGTCCTGTAGTCGTCGTCACTGAAAGATCTAGGCTGACAGAGGCGTCATCCCAATAAGCACCTCCAGGGTCTCCAGAGCAGGGGGAATGGACCACAGCAGCCTGATGGATGTCACTTCACTCATATTTCACTGAATAAGGCAAGCTACACGGCCACATGATCTTCAAAGAATGATTGTGCAATCCTGCACAGTGCGTAAAAGCTGGGAAGCTGGGACTATTTGGTAAACAGAAGAACAATATCTCGGCCTACTTTTCTGGCAGCAAATATTCTGCTCACTTGTGCTCTCACAGGAGAATGCCCTCACTCACTTTGTAAAGGAGACAATCCCCAAGTGTTATCATACACCATGCTGCAGGAGCAAGATACCCCCATTTCAGTACTTAAAACAGCAAAGCTTTACTGCGTATGTGCACTCCCCGTCCAGAGGTGGATGGGGCTCTGTTCCAAATTGTCCTGATCCTCAGGCCCAGGCTGATGTGAGTCACCATCTGGAACATGGATAGTCATAGTAGAAACATGTATTCTTGGGGCTGCAGTCAAAATGGACACATTTTGTTTCCTCAGCAAAGGCAGGGAAGGGATTCCTATGTTTTCCAAGGCCCAAGAAGTCTCAGAAGTAGATAATAGGGGGAATGGTGGGGAGTGAAATGTTGGAAAAATGTAGGGTGAAGTAAGGAACCCCCATCAGGGGTTTTGCAGACACTGGGACTGGTACAGGCTGTGGCCTCCTTATCCCACAGAACCTCAAATTTAGAAGGCTGAGGAGAAGAATGTTGGCCCACTCCTCCATCTCCATCCAAGTCCCAGAAAGCAGCCTAATAAAGACCCTTCAGAGATGGTGGTCAGAGTCCCTCCCTGCAGACTCAGAGTCAGCACCACCCCTCATCCACACAGACCACTACCAGCAACCCAGGGCTGCAATGGCCTCCCTCTCCCACTCTATTTGTCCCCATCTCCCCCAACTCAAATCCTTTGCTTCATCAAAGGCTCACCTCATTTCACTTCCTCCCAGTTTTTCATTACTGCCTGAGTTCTTTGAGCCCACACATTCTCCTCCTTCCATTTATCATATTTAGGTTTGCATTTGTTGGAACTTCTGCAGAGAGATGTTACTCAGTAACTATGAAACTGAGAAGAGTTAAGATTTGAAGAGGATACCTTTGACTTTTCTCAACAACATGGCATCTATTCTTTATCTTTCCTGAATGATGCCCTTTTAATATCTGGACAATCACACGTATGTTTATTGTGGCACTATTCACAATAGCAAAGACTTGGAATCAACCCAAATGTCCATCTGTGACAGAGACTGGATTAAGAAAATGTGGCACATATTACACCCATGGAATACTATAGACCATAAAAAAAGAAGATGAGTTTGCGTCCCTTGTAGGGACATGGATACCCAGCTGGAAGCCATCATTCTTAGCAAACTATCAGCAAGAAGAGAACCAACCACCGATGTTCTCACTCATAACCGGTGTGGAACTGAACAATGAGATCACTTGGACTCGGGAAAGGGGAACATCACACACTGGGGCCTATCATGGCGGGGGGGAGGGATTGCATTGGGGAGTTATACATGATATAAATGATGAATTGATGGGTGCTGACGAGTTGATGGGTGCAGCACACCAACATGGCACAAGTATACATATGTAACAAACCTGCACGTTATGCACATGTACCCTAGAACTTAAAGTATAATAAAAATAAATTTAAAAAAAATATCTGGACAATCTTTTAATTTCAATGAGTCATCTTCTACTCTTTTTAAAGTCAAGGTATTGTATAAGGTGGTTGTCAAATCCTACCTTTGATATAGGTTGCTGGCTTCAGGAAGCTAAGTGGTGATCTGAGAATCATCCATCTCTGCAGAATGCTGAATCTTTTGTGGGAGAAGCATTTGAACGTTGGCTCTTGGCTCTTGGCTCTTCAGTGCTACTCATTTGAACGTTGGCTCTTCATTGCTACTCACTGTGGTCATCTTAAGAATACTGACCTAGAAGGTGAATACAGTCATGAATGTTTAACTCCAGGTACAAAACCCACCAAATAAAGGATAGCAAGGTCACTGAAATCCATACTCACAGCGAGTCAAGGGCTGGGACAGGTCCCAATGTGTTTGTGTGGGTTTTCAGAATCGTAAGGTTTTAGAAGGTTATGAATCACTATGATTGAGGAGGAAAGTATATTTCTGAGGATTAAAAATGAGATTCAAGTGAGAAGTAAAAAGCTTCGGTCAACAAGAATGCAGGCATGTGGCGATAGTTTCCCTTCTTTTTCAAAGTTGGCATATATCATATCTTCAGTCAACTTGTTTTAAAATCTGTAAGGCTCATGGGTGTCTGTAGTCACCATATTACTTCAGTAAGCAGAGAAGAACTGGACAACTGAGAGACAGCCCTTCTATTATTAAAGCTATTGTTACTTGCTGTGTGATTTTCATGAAATTGTAAGAAATCTTATTAAAATCTTGTCACTTTAGTGATCACTAAACATATAGTAGTTACTGAATACATTATTTTCAGAGCTTCCAAATAAAATCTCAACTCCTTTCATACCAGTAAGGTCTTTACATTGCTGATCTGGGGAATTTACATGAGGCCAACTTTTTACTACCCAGGCTACTTTCCTTAACCTAGCTCCAAAAGGTGTTACATTCCCCCAGTGTGGCTGCTGCATTGCAAAATCACACTCATAGTGAATATAATTTGCAGAGGTTTTACAGTAGCTTTGGGGAAATTATAAAGTAGATTTCGATTACATTTTGTGACTTTCAAGCTTTAAAGATCTTATCAAGAATTAAATTAGGCTAACTTTCTCCAATTTTTTTTTTTTTTTCTTTTAGGGAGCATGCATTGAAGTAGTTATTTTCTTTAGTGGTTGGGATAAAAACATCTTAATTCAGGTGTTTTAAAGAGTGATAAAACTGACCCTGTATGTTATAGACCAATCAGCTTCATTAATGCTGCAGTTAAATTGCACATGAGAATTTTACTGCGGTAGTTGGAGCTGATGAAAAAATTTAAAAGGACAGACCTAATATGTTAATGGTAGTTAGGTAATTTCCCAAATATCCCAAAGCAAAGCAATTTTTCTTATCGAACATTGATCTTGTCTTCACTTATATTTCAGTATATTTATTCAAAGCAAGATGACAGGCAAAATGTAATTTGTGTAACTGTCACAGACAAGACTCACTTTTGTTGGAATCCCAGCCTGAGCTACTTGCAGTGACCTCTGATTGCTTTCTGGTCTTCACTCAGGGCTCAGGACAAGATATTAAAAATTCACAGTTTAGTGAACAATAAAGTATTATTTGAGAGGGATTGAAAAGCCTTGCTTCCACTTTATTAATGTGTACCTGATTTGCTTAGACAAATGTATTCACATACACATCCGCATGCATGACAGTAAGTGTTTGTCTCTGAGTGAACGCTTATATTCATGTACAGCCAACACTTGCAAGTGATTACAATGTGTCCAGGATTGTTTTAATCACTTTGTATGTATTCATTCTTTCAGTACTCAAAAGAAAGCAGCCTCTCAGTGCATGAGCCCATGTATCTGTTAATAGCACGTGAATGTAAGGAAAATGAGCCTGGGCTGTAGAGATCTAATCTGGAGTGTGCACACACCTTCTGGACAGCTCCCCCGGCACACCTGCTGCATCATCTCCAAGAGTGGGGCATCAGCAATTGTATTTTTAACAAATGTTCAGGTAATGCTGGTGCTTACCAAAATTTATAAATCACTGTGTCACACAGACATTATCTTGTTTTTCTTATATTATTTTCTTAATAGGAATTCTAAAACTGGTAGTTAACAGTTTCTGTGTCATGACATTCCATGACTTCGACTCAATCCTTTCTGACATTTCCATAGTTCTCAGATTCACTCTGCACACAGTAATCATGTCTTAAAGATTAACTACTCCGCACTCTGGAAAGCTGTTATCACTGATAATATACTCCCACTACTGATAACTTTCTTTTCAACCTTTATAGGTTTTTTACTGCTTCCCCTTATAAGGACCTCCCTTCTTCTGTATAATATCATTCTGCATGACCTTGTCCATTCTCACTTAAGTCCACATTCCCTTTTTTAATCATCTAGGCACAAAGGCAGTTCCCATGCACCCCCATCCCAGATGGGACCCTCGCCTTGTCACATGATTCTGTGGCCAGGTAATGTTTTTTTCATGGTCCGTTGTAGGACTCTGCCGCTCCATCACTGGCCTGTGTCACTCTGTCAAGCATAACATTATGGTCCTTGTAGAGGCTGGTCCATCTTTTATGAAGAGATAATCAGCTTTACATATCTACAAGTGTTCTTCCCTATCAGGTGAGATTATAGGAAAACAAAACAAAACTGGGCTCTTGTTACCTCCAGTATCAGTTCCCTCTTCCCAGCTGGTGAAAGCATGCAGCTAAGTCCTGACACTCCGGATGGAGAGCTCTGATCTATGCCAGGCTCTGTTTCTCACATGCCAGGGATCCCAAGCTTTCTCTTCCCAGCATGATGTGGGGTTGTTTATCTGCCATTTCAGGCTTGGGAGAGAATGAACAGTTTCCAGGCCGATTCATCCCTAGGAAATACAAACAGACACTTTCTTTATGATCTTTTTAGTTTCATTTTCAGATTTATTTGTACAGACAGTTTCATTGTAACATCCTTGGAACTAACTTTTAACTTGGTGGCACAAAAAAAGGTATTTATTACATTTTTATTGCTAGGTATAGATTTTTAGAAGTAGAGATTATAAAATATGAAGAATTGGATTCCAGTTCCAATTCTACATTTCCTTGATGCCATAATGTTAAATGGAGCTAAATGTACATACATCTCTTATCTATAATGTGTGACTCTGGAGAGTCTATGTCAAGGTCAATAAAGGGCATAGTCATCCATAAATGGAAGTCATATATGTCACGTTATTGGAGACATCCCTAAATGGCAGTTAGTTAGTTAATTTTATGGTGTATCACAGAATGGTAGAACTTGGAGGGACATTTTAAGATAATTTCTTCTGATACCTTTATTTTAAAGATGAGGAAATGAAGTGCAGGGAAATTACAGTATTTGCCCAAGACTACAGAACTACCTAATTACTATTTTCCATAAATGTAATAAATCTATATTTAAAACTTGCCTCCATTTTCCTGCAAAGAGAAGGTATACAAAGGGAGTTTATAATTCATAAAGTAGGAGAATACAGGGGTATAAGTAAACATGAAAATTGTTGCTGAAAAAGATTGGGGAATTTTCAAACTCATAATTTACTCATGCTCTATCATTCTTTTTTAATTTTAGGAATATGAATTAAAATCCTATTTTCATATACCTGTATATGTAAATGCAAATAAACCTGTATGTGTAAATACTCAAGCAGACAGGTTACACAGAGAGAGGTTAACTCTGTAAGAGTTACGGTTGTCTATTACATTTAGACAATATAATTAGTCTATTACATTTTTTGTTGAATATAACAGGGCAGCAGGGGAATCTGAGAGCTGGTGACAGTTGTAGTGTCTGGTAAGTACTTACCTTCTCAGTAGGATAAGGGAAGCTGGCCATAGAACCACAGGACAAAATTTCCAATACTAGCTCTAAGAAGACCATGCGGCAAGGTGAGATGAAAACAATTTGTTAGAATTTAAGGCTGTTTCTACACAGCTTTTCTTCTTGAAGTTAAATAAAATCATACCTGCAGAATTATGATCTGCTTCTTCCTTTTCTTACAAACAAAACTTTCCATATGAAGTTATTTAGTCCTAAGTCTCAGCTTGTAAACTTCAGCAAATCATTCTGCGTCTTTGAGTCTCAGTTTCCTCATGTAAGAAATAATTGAATAAGTGCATATACATCACTCAGAGCAGCACCTCACAAAGTGTGTATGATCTCCATTATCTGCCATAATAGTTGGTAGATTGAGTAGTAATAGCAGAACTGTCCACAGGCATAAGTTCTCAAGGAAACGTTAAGTTCCTTGGAGAGGAATATTTTAAATTGGTTCATGTTTGTTTTTCACTTGTTTTACTTCACTTATATTCTACCATTTGGCAGCTTCTCTGACCAACCTTTTCTACCTTAAATTATCATCTCTTTCCTGCATTCACATTAATGATGTCTTGGAGTTTCCAGGACTATTTACAATAGAGTATTGTGTGACATTGATAAAGCAGGCATCATAGGAAGAAAACAGGTGTGGGAGTAGATAGCAGCAGTAAGTAGATAAAGAGTACAGTTTTGAAAATGTTGAGATGAAAAGCTCATTGAAAATCTTCATGGGCTTTGTCCTACAGGTCATCTGGAATTTGTGTCTATGGCTCAGGCAAAAAATCAGGATTAGAGTAATGGCTTCCTCTCAAGTTATTATTACAGATACAATATTTTTATTTGTGGAAATGAATACAATCATAACCAAGGAAGAATAGACAGAAAAGAGAAAAGCACCAGTTTCAAAATATTAAGATTAAATTGGCCAAACAGGTAAAAGGAGAAAGACGATGGTACGACATCATCATTTCAGGATGTGTGGAGTAGACCACAGTAACCAATGCTCAGGAAACGGAACTCTCATCTGGATTACGCTTTCAAGGATTAAGAATGAAACTTTGATAAAAAATTTTCCCAATTCTGTAATTTCTGTAAGGTTTTACAGATAGGTAAGAAATGTACAGAAAGGCAAATAGTTAAGAAATATCAGAAATTTACTTAAATATCTGAGAAGAAAAAAGTATGAGAACTTGCAGCATGACTTTTAAGAAGAAGCAGAGAAGCGTAGGTACTCACTATGTATTTATTGCTTTTAAAGTATTTTTATTCATTTCTATGCAATCTTTCCCATTGGCTGTAGCGTTTGCATGTTTCTGAATCCCCTATTTGGGATCCCGTGTTTTCATATAACATTTTGTGCATTGCACAAAACGTAGTCTTCAGCAGCCTTTTAAATCTTTTTGTTTAGGCCCATTGGGGATTAGACATAGTTAACAAATGTGGCCGAGTGGATGCAAACGCTACAATCCCTCCAGGTCCTACTGAATATATCTGTTATTGTCTCTGCTATAATTATATCCATATACTCACATGTTTCTTTCCATTCAGAACTTACACATTTATTCTAGTCTTTCATCTAAAAGTATTTATTAAGCATCTTCTAAGCATTTTGGACCTCTGATTCTAATAAAGAAATAATAGATAACTCAGACCAAATCTCCCGTTCACAATTAAAAATCTTGGAAAAAAAAAACAAACACAATACAAAACCATCTACTGGATTGCATGGGAGAGCTAACACATTATGGAGGCGTAACTGGCTATGATCTGGGGAAGGATTAAGAAAAGGCAAACTAGCTCAGGATGTGATGCCACTTTGGGGCAATGGGATTTTGCTTGCTCCAGAATGAACAAAAATGAGAGGATCAAAGCTTGCACAGAACTTTTGATAACCTCTGGAGTCTTGGAGGAAGAGACTGTAATCTAGAACGTCCCCAAATATCAGATCTATGGTTAAAACTCTCCACTTTGGGCTGGAAATTCACGGTGAAAAACCTCTGACTTCGTGAGGACAAGGGTAAGGCAGATGCTCAGAGACTGCAGCTCATGTTTAAATCATCTCACTTTCTGAAATTGAATCAAGCTGCTTCTGGATTATTGGCTACTGAGGAGCCTGATGGAAGTACAGAGAAATTCTCTGTTGAAGGAGGAAATATCCTAGTTTCCAAATTATTTCTGCAAACGATTTTGGAAATTAAATGTCTATTTTAAAATAAAAAATATTCAAAGAAGATGAAGAGATGACAACAAGGAAACCAAAGGAAACAAAATAAATAGCAGATAAGACACATAACAAAAAAGCAAGCTTTCAGGGGCTCCAGATATGAGATTATTAGATACAAACTTTAAAATATATGTATTTAAAGAACTAAAACAAGATGGAGGACTTTGGTAAACAGTAAGAGTCTATAAAACTATAAGCAAAGTAACAGAACTAAAAAAATAACTAAAATTAAGAACTAATAGGTACATTCTACAGCAGCATAAACACAGTTGCAAAATAATAAATTGAAAATATACTCAAAATTGTTCATGATGGAATACTAAACGGTGAAAGACAGTAAGAAACATAAGAAAGAGTGTAAGAATTCTAATATACATTTCGCTGAAGTCTTAGAAAGAGAAGCAGGACTAAGAGGTGGAAACAAATTTTTGAAATATAAGAATTTTCTAAAATTGAAGGATGACATAAAGTCAAATATTCAAGTATCACTGTGAATAGCTGGCTGAAAACATGAGTAAATAGAACTGAGATGATTATGTAGACACTGTAGAAAAGTAAAAAGGAAGAAAACATTTAAATTTATAGCCAGAAACAGAAAGAGAAAATACTATCTTCAAACGTAAAACAAACTGATAGCTATATTTTCACAGATGGAAACCAGAAAAAAATAGAACTATATTTATAAGGATCCGGGGAAAATTGCCTGCCTACCTAGAATTACATGACAAATGCATATATCTTTTAAGAATGAAATGGAAATAATGACATTTTCATATTAACGAAAACTCAGAGAATTCCTCATCATCTGACCCATGGTAAAATAAATACACACGAATTTCTTCATGCTAAAGTTAAATGACTGGCAGGAAGGTCAGAGATATAGCAAGGGATAAATAAAATGAAAATAATCAATAGCTAAATCTAAGTAAAACTGAACAAAATAATTTTCTTTTGGGGCATACACACAGGCACATGCATATATAAAGGGAGATCTTTGTCTCTTTCTCTCTCTCTCTTTACACACTGAGAAAATACAAAGCATTTGAATGGAGAGTACACAAAGCACTCTTACACTAAATAATTCCTTGTCTTATGACAAGGAATATAATTTGTAAAAGTGTGAAAAATATTTAAATACACATTTTACCAAAGATATACTAATGGCCAATAAACAAATCAAAATATCCTCAACATTATTTGTTGTTAAGGAAATGCAAATTAAGATAGTAATGAGATATAGATGCATTGTATTGTATGTCAATTATGTCTCAGTGTCCTGTTTAAAACTATAAAAAAAATTAAATGGGCTAAATACTGTTATTTAAAAGCATGTAAACCAGGCTAAATAAGAAAACCAAACCATACTATATAATATTTAATGAAATACGTCCATCATGTAAAGATACATAAAAAATGAGAAGGAAGTATGGAAAAGCTATCATATATAAATAACCAAAATAATTTTTTAAATAACTGCCAAATGAACCCAATTAAGGTAGAAGGAAGGAAATAACATGGGAAAGAAGAGGAAAATAAAACAAAAAAGATACGAACATGTATGGCATTTTGCTAAAGCAGTCCTTGGAGAGACATGCATAGCTTTGAAAACTTCTATTAGGAAGTAAGTAAAATGTCAAGCCAATATTCTAACTTCCATTTTAAGAAACTAGAACAAATAAAGCTAATTAAACTAACAGTAAGTGGAGAAAGGGAAATAAAAATTAGAGGAAAAAAAGAACTAGGAATAAAATTGTGAAGAAAATTAATAAAATAAAATAATTAAAACAAAATTCACAAATGTTTAGCTCTATTGAGCTAGAAAATAAAAAGAATAAGACACAAGTTTCCAAATATCAGAAATAAAGAAGGGGACATCACTACTGACTGTATGCATTTTAAAAATTATAAATGAATATATTGAATCATTCAATTAGACACCTAAAATAAAATGATAAACTCTAAGAAAAACACAAATTAGCAAAACTAACATTCAAAGAAATGAAGAATATGAATATACATACATCAAATAATATCGCTTAATTAATAGTTAAATTTTTTCCTGCAAGAAAATTCCAGGTGCAGACATCTTCACCAGTAAACGTTACCAAATATTTAAAGAACAGATTAATAACAATCTTTCAGAAATTCTATCAAAAAATGGAGAACACTTCCCAACTCGTTCTACAAGGCC
The DNA here is from genome assembly GCF_001698545.2 of Rhinopithecus bieti. Taxonomy (NCBI): domain Eukaryota; kingdom Metazoa; phylum Chordata; class Mammalia; order Primates; family Cercopithecidae; genus Rhinopithecus; species Rhinopithecus bieti. The sequence continues at coordinate 738,788 of NW_016806392.1, read as the reverse complement.
AGTATTACCTTGATACTAAAGACAGACAAAGGCATTACAAGAAAATAAAGCTACAGATACCCAGCCCAAACAAAGACATATGTAAAATCTTTAACAAAATATTAGCAAATAAAATTCAATATCTTAGACAAAGGACTGTAAATCATTAACAAATGTCCTGTATCTCGGGAATGCAGAGTAAATTTCACACCTAAAAATCACTTAATGAAATGCACAATACAGGCGGGAATGCAATAAAGAACAAACACTGCAGAGTCATCCCAATAGATGAAGAAAATGCTTTTGAAACATAAAAAACCATTCATGAGAAAAACTCTCACTAAACGAGCAATAGAAAAGAAAATTCTAAATTTCATTGTCTCCGGAAACACAGTAAACACAGTAACATAGCAGGAGAGGTGTGAATGTTCAGTGCTTTCCCCTGAAAGCAGAAAATAAGACAAACATGTTCACTTTCATCAAAAGTGAAATAAAACCAACAAAAACAAAAAAGACTCTAGACTGGAAAGAAAGTCATAAACTTGACTTTTTTCACAAATAAACCTGAATCCTGGATGTAGAGAATCCTTGGGAAATCACACACGCACACGCGTGCATACACACACACACACACCGTTAGAACTAAAAGATAAACAAAGTCTCAGAAAATAATATCATATAAATATCAATTGTATTTCTGTGTACTACCAATAAAACAAAGAAAATAAAATCAAGAACACAAAATCTATATAATCAAAAGGAATAAAATATTTTAAAAGGAATAAATATTTTAAAAGGAATAAATATTTTAAAAGGAATAAAATATTTTAAAAGGAATAAACAAATTTTTAAAAAACAATGTGAAATATATGATACAAAAGACAAACATTACTCAGAGAAACCTAAGATGGAAATGAATTGAGAGGTATTACATGTTCATGGATTGGATGATAATTTTTTTCCAACATTGACAATAAATCAACGTAATCACACACAAAAAAATACCAACAGACTTTCGTGGATTGAACTTAACAAACTGACCTAAAATGTATTTAAAATGCAAAAGACCCCAAATGGCCAAACCAATTTTGAAAAAGACCAAAATTGCCAATATAAAGTATCCAGTTTTAAAATTTAGTCTAAAGCCACAGCAATCAGTAGAGTGTGGGACTGGTGCAAGGAAAGGCATGGAGATCAATAAGACAGAACTGAGACTCCAGAAATAAGTCTTCATTGTTATGGTCAATTGAATTTTGACTAACATGCCAGAAAAATTCATGGAAAGATAGTCTTTTCACAAATGATGTTGAGGTAATTGGATGTTCACACACACACACACAAACAACTTAGATCTTTGTCTCACACCATGAACAAAAAATCAACTCAAAATGGGACACTGACTTAAATATAAGAGCTAAAGTTACAGAATTTGCAGAAAAACATAGTAAGAGAAAATGTTAATAACATTGAGATGGGCAAATTGCTTTCAGTATTACAACAAAAGCAAACTTTCAATATTACAACAAAAGCAAACTCACAAGAGAATTATTTGATAAAACTGAATTCATTAAAATTAATAACTTTTATGCTCCAAGTAATTAATGAAGTGAATTTTTTTAAAAGTCACAAACTAAGACTACATTTGTATGTTTTGTATAGTGTTAATCACATTTGAATGTGTAAAGAATTTATAACTCAATTACAAGACAGACATCTCTATTGCTTTTTTTTTTTTTTTTTTTTTTTTTTTTTTTTTTTTTTTTTTTTCTGAGATAGGGTCTCACAGGGTTGCCCTGGCTGGAGTGCAGTGATTTGAGCACAACTCACTGTAACTTTGAATTGTAGGACTCGAATGATCCCTCTTGTTCTTCCAAAGGGCTGGGATTATAGATGTGAGCCACACCGCATGGCCAATTTACCATATTACTTGACATCCTACCTTGAGAATCTTCAAAGATAAATGAAAACATATGTCTATACAAAAATAAATAGTCAAATCAAATATTCATCATAAGATTATTCATAACATTAAAAAATGGAAATCATTTAAATGTCTACCAAATGGTGAACTGATGAATAAAATATCCATACAATGGGTTATTCTGCAGTAGGAAAAAAGAAGAAAGTACTGGACGAAATACAGAAGTGCATAATGGAATCATACAATATATGTAACCTTTGCCATCTGGTTACATTTGTTGTATGATTTCACTCATAAAAAATATCAAAAAATGCACGTTTTATGGTTAGAATGATTTGTGGTTACATAAAGTTGGGGTGGATGTGGGGATTAACCTAAAAATAAGCACAAAGAAACTTTTAGGAGTGCTGAAAATGTTCTAAAACTAGATTTTATTGATGCTTGCACAACTCTACAAATTTACTAAAATATCATTGAATCACATGTAAGTGAAATTTATGGCCTGTCATTTGTACCTCAGTCAAGTTAAGTTAAATATCAGTTGAGTTACAGTTAAGAATGTGAAACAATTAAAATAGAAAATGTCAGGGATATAGACTAGGAGAAAATAATTGCCACATAAATAACAAATATCCCTTCTATTCAATATATCATATTCTATATACAAAAAGCATAAATCAAAAAAAGAAACATCATATAAAAATTCACAAGTGACTTCACAGTTCCTTTTCAAAAGATGGTATTTAATTGCTCAATAACCATAGGAAAAAATTCTCAACCTCATCACTGCTTAACCACATTAAGATACCATTAGAGTAGCACTAAAATAGCTAAAATCTTTGTCTGAAGAAGTATGATTGCTTTTGAGTACATCAAGCATGTGGAGCTTGCATGCACTTTTGGAGGAGGTGTACATTGGTACACAAGTCTGGAGACCTAAAATGTGCAGCACACTCAAGAGATGTGGTGAAAAGACTCTCACAAGACTGCAGAACATCCTCAGCAAAGCCAAAGCCTGGACACAAATCACATGCTCATCAAATTATAATGGATGAATATATCATACTATATAAATTCAATGGGCTGCAGAAATAAGCACCAGCAATTTATAGGCATCTACAACAATGAGGTCCTATCATAGAAACATAATGTTGTGTAAAAGAAGACAGGTGTAAATATTGTACGATTCTACTTCAAAAACTTGAAAGTTCAGAAGACTATATAGGATTCAGGAATACAAGCTCATTTAGTATAATTATAAAGAAAGGAAGGAGGTGACTAACGAAACAAAAGAAGGGGTGGAAGGCATATTAATTGTCAAAGGTATGAAGGGATTCCTGGCGATTGGCAGTGCTCTCAGCTTGCACTGGATGGTGGTTATGCCAGTCTTAGCTTTGTGAGAAACCATTCATCAGCACATTGATCCTTATGTGTCCTTTGTCTATACATACATCTGGTATTTCACAATGATAAAGAAGAAGAAAACCAGAATTCTGTTTGGTATGGTACTTACATGGAAGTGTGTATTTTTGGTGGAAAATTTATCTCAGAAGACGAAATAAGTATTTCCAGCCAGGATGACATCTGAACACTTTTTAGAAAATGGTAATCATCAACACATCCAAAACTTATTAATGTAGCTCTCAAAAGTTTTCTGTGTTGAAATATTCCTTTGGGAAAAAAGGGGCTACAGAAGATGAAAAGCAAGTGTGCTTGGATAGTCACACCATGATATATTAATTATGCTTCTGACTTTGGTCGGGGAAGGGGGATTGGAGATGGGCAAAGAACACTATTCAATTGCTCAGATATATGATGTTTTGGGCTAAGTAATCGACATCATGGTGTTAAAATAAATATCTGCTAACAAGTCTAATAAATTGGACTTTACCCTATATTTTTAACATGCTTTAGGGAGCAACCCCAATTCTACGAGCTTAATAATATGATTTTTGTCCCCAGCCCTTTCGCCATCTCTGGACAGACTGTGTGTCTCCACTGAACATGAAGCAACACCTGACCACTAGCCCTAACATAGGCCTGCTATCTATCAATATTCGGAATTACTTGTGTATATGTGTGTTTATTTCATAACTCCCTTCCCCATCAAACTGTATGCCTCAATAAACAGTATGGGTGTACAGACCCTACTGCACCAGGAGCAGTGAATTTGTTAGCTGAACAATTTAATTTCAGCACCCCCTTCGCTGTCCATGCCTGAATAAAAAGAATCACAAGAAAACAGATGTTTGTCACCTTGGCTTTAACACCAATAATAAAGAAATTCTCTCCAGCAGCCTATGTAGCCTGAGAATCACGCAAAACATTTTTTCTCTTGGTTTCTGTCAAGTATGACCTTGAAGAGGGAAGTCGCTAAACCAATGGTGTGTAGGAGATGTGACTGCAAGCAGCCGAAATTTCACTGAGCCGTTTTTCACAGCTTGCATCTCTGTGTAACCAGTTATCTGTATTTTCTGGGTTCACAGAAAATTCTAAGTTTTTGAAGAAGGAACACATGAAAAAGGAGGAGACCAATTCTGTCATTAGCATATCCACATTTCCAATGTGTAATATTCCTTATGTCAGAAAACACAAATTGTATAGCAGCAGAATGATTAACTATATTGACTGCACAACAAAACACTTCTGAACCACCAAAACTCATAGATGTTTGAATAAAATAAACAGAAGAAGAAATCCTCAAGAAATAAATAGTGAGACTCCAGTATCCCAAACGAAAATAATTTTGTCTGTAGGATTCTGGAAAAAATATCTGCTCAATAATTTTCCTGACAATTTAATCATGTCTAACTGATAGCCAACTCAGTGGAATAGATAATTTTTGAGATACAATGTAAAACTTTCTCATAAAACTCAGCAATAAACATAAACTCAATAAAAAATGAATAAATACACATTTTAAATTTTTGCAGAACTACACATTTATTTTAAAATTTTGATTAATTATTTTTAACTTCAGATTCAGGGGTTACATATGCATGTTTGTTATGTGGGTATCTTGTGTAATGGGGGGGACCGGGCATCTGGTGTTTCCATTATGCAAATATTGAACACTGTACCCAGTACATAATTTTTCAACCCTCAGCCCTCCATCCTACCCTCCCCCATTTAGGAGTCCCCAGTGTCTGTTATTTCCATTTTTTATGTTCATATGAACCCATTCTTTAGCTTCCACTTCTCAGTCAGAACATGTGATATTTGATTTCCTGTTTCTCAGTTCAGTTGAGATTATAGCCTCCAGCTCCATCCATGTTGCTACAAAAGGACATGATTTTATTCTTTTTAAATGGCTGAGTAGTATTCCACGGTGTAAACACACCAGATTTTCTTTATCCAATCAACTTTTGATGGACACTTAGGTTGGCACCACAACTTTGCTATTGTCAATAGTGCTGCATATACATAGAAATGCAGATGATTTTTTGGTAGAAAGAAGTATTTTCCTTTGGGTAGATACCCAGTAGTGGGATTGCTAGGTCATATGGCAGTTCTATTTTTTGTTCTTTGAGATATCTCTATGCTGTTTTGCAAAGTCGAACAGATATTTCTCAGAAGAAGGAATAGAAGCATCCAACAAACCCATGCAAAAATGCTGAACATCATTAATTATCAGAGAAACACAAATTAAAACCACACTGAGATATCATCTTAGCCCAGTGAAAATGGTTATTATTAAAAATTTTTTTAAAAAAGCAAAAAGCAGATGCTGGGGTGGATGTGGAGAAAAGAAAATGCTAACACACTGTTAATGGGGATGTAAATTGGACTAGATATTTCTTCCAAAAAGACTTACAAATAACCACAAGTACATAAAAAGATGTTCAACTAATCATTAGGAAAATGCAAATCAAAACCATGAGATACCACTTCACACCCATTAAGATAAGTATAATGAAAACAAAAATATCAAGTGTTGGCATGGTTAAGGAGAAAATAGAACCCTGTACATTGTGGGTGGGAATGTAAAATGGTGCAGCCTTTATGGAAAATTATATACATGTTCCCAAAAAAATTGAAAGAAGGAACTTGGACAGATATTTGTACCCCCATGTTGTTCATAGCAAGATTATTCAAAATAGTCAAAAGATGCAAACAACTCAAATGTCCATCAATAGATGAATGGACACACAGAATGTGATATATAGATACAGTGGAGAATCAATCAGCCTTAAAAAAAGGAAGAGGATTTTGACACGTACTGCAACATAGATGAACCTTGAAGATAATACACTAAATGAAACAAGCCAGGCAAAAAGAACAAATATTACATAATTTCAATTATATGAGGTACCTAGAATAGTCAAATTCATAGAGACAGACATTAGAATATGGTTGCCAGGTATTGGGAAGACAGGTAATGGTGAATTATTGTTGAATGGTTTCAGAGTTTTAGTTTGGGAAGATGAGAAATTTCTGGAGATGGATGATGGTAATGTTGCATAGCAATGTGAGCATATTTAATGACAATGAACTGTGCACAAAAAAAAGGCTAAAATGGGAAATATTATATTAAGTATATTTCTACACAGCATAAAAAGTTCTCTAAGTTTACTTCTTGACAAAATATTGTAGTCAATGTGTGTGCTTTACATGTCCTTCCCACTTTGGAGTAAATGAGGCTTCTTACATTTTTTTATTCCTGAGCACAACATATCTATCTAGTTTGAATTCTTTTTTCTGGATATAACATTCCTTTATGTTCTTTCTAGGCACCCAGAAGTCTTCTATTCTCCATTTCTTTTAAATTTAGTTTTGGGCATGTTACTTACATTAGCTAGTAGAATTTGTCAGGAGAAACATTTCATTCCCGTTGTTTGATTCTCCAGCTCTCAACTCCCTGTCGGTAGAGAGTATGGAAGCACATATTGATATAAAGGAAAAAATGGAGACTTTGCATGGAGAAAAAAATGCTTTGAAAATCACCCAAATCTGAAAGTAACTGTACATGCAAGAAATAAACTTTTGTCGTTTTAAGCACTTTCTCATTGAAACAGCAAATTCAAATACCCATCATGTCATCAAAAATAGAAACATTTGACAGTATCATATGTGAGAAATGAATGACTTCTCTCATGCTCTACTGGTAGCAGTAAAAATTGATGCATATATATTGGAAGATCAACTTATTTATGATATTTAAAATGTATGTATCCTATCAGGGAGTGATTTCACATCTTAATCATAATATGGAGAATCACTCCCACATGCCATGAAGATATAAATGTAGAGACGTTCAGTACAGCATTTTTTTTTAGCATTCACACATTGGAAATAAATTAAATGTCAATTAATAGAGTAATGACATATAAATGATGTTTATGAACAACATAAAACACTAGGCTTCCACTTAGGAAACAAAATAGCTCTCTATGTGTGAAATAATGAGTTCCAAGACATGGTATTGGAGAGTCTCATGATAATTTGAGCTCAGTGATACAATTTATATAACACAAGTTCAAATTCCAAATATTTAAAAGGAACTCTTAGGTAAACTCCTTGGTATGTAGGTCTAGAAAGATTCATACCAAATTTTATAATTATAATTACAGTTCTAACATCAGTGAAAGGAAAGGAATTGGAAGTGCTGCAGAAAAGGACTTTGTCTTCTCTAATAGTGTTTGATTTATTGTGACAGGGATCTGTTCACATATTCCTCATGTATTCACAGTGCAATACCTGTGAGTTCCCCTTTGGTAATAGAAGACTCAGTGATTCAGACCAACCAGGCCTATGAGAAAAACTTCGAAAGCCAAAAACAACTAAAGTAACTGCTTCTGAAATAATGAGAGAGCTAAAAGGAAGTGAAGAATTACACAGTCAAGATCCAGGAAAGAAAATGTCTTTGGTGAGCTGGGCATTTGGGACCCCAAATGTAGATGCTGATTTAAAAAGATTAGAAGTTGAAAACCTGAGCAGGTTTTGGAAACTTTGTTAAGTGTAGACAAACACAAATTGAAATCCTAGAACCCACCAATCTGAGGAAGGACTTTTCACCCATGTGTTTTGGGAACTGAGATGTGAAAACGTACATCATAAATAAAGATTAGGCCAGATATAGCCAGGCACATAATGGATAGGAACTTATAATAAGTTATAAGAGCATCAATTAGATAATAGAAATAGATCCACAAAAATCCAGATAATGAAGTTTTCAAATGCAAATATTAATATAATTACCTTCCGATATAAAGAAAATTAAAGAAAAAAGTTGGAATTTCAGAAGAATACTGAAAAAAATGGAAATTCTAAAATGAAAAATTAAAGTAACTGAAGTTAAAGAATCAATGGAAGTATTTAACAGCTGGTTGAACATACAAATTAAGACAATGGTATACTGAAATGAGGAATAGAAATAATACTCTACAAAATGTGAGGAGAAGAAATTAAGACATAAAATGTAAACTAGAAGATTACAGGGTTGCTACAAGAAGAATGCCAGTAGTAGAATCTCACTGGGAAGGGGGAAGATAGTGCAATGACAATATTTGAAGACACCATAGCTGAGGATTTCCCAAATTTGACAAAGGACATCAAGCCAAGATAGAAGATGCATTATGAACCACAAGCAGGACATACCCAAACAAATAGAAACCTAGCCACAAAAAATGATACAGCTAAAAGACAAAGAGCATGTATATTAGTTCATCTTCATGCTGCTGATAAAGACATACCTGAGACAGGGAAGAAAGGAGGTTTAATTTGACTTACAGTTCCACATGGCTGGGGAGGTCTCACAATCATGGCAGAGGGTGAAAGGCACTTCTTACATGGTAGCAGCAAGAATGAGGAGGAAGCAAAAGCAAAAACCCCTGATAAACCCCATAAGATCTTGTGAGACTTATTCACTGTCATGAGAATAGCATGTGGAAGACTGGCCCCCATGATTCAGCTACCTCCCACTGAGTCCCTCCCACAACACGTGGGAATTCTGGGAGGTACAACTCAAGTTAAGATTTGGGTGGGGACCCAGCTAAACCATATTATTCTGCTCCTGGCCCCTCTGTAACTTCATATCCTCACATTTCAAAACAAATCAGGCCTTCCCAACAGTGCCCCAAAGTCTTTTAACTCATTTCAGCGTTAACTCAAAGTCCACAGTTCAATGTCTCATCTGAAACAAGACAAGTCCCTTCTACTTATGAGCCTGTAAAATCAAAAGCAAGTTAGTTAGTTACTAGATACAATGAGGGTACAGGCATTAGGTAAATACAGCCGTTTCAAATGGGAGAAATTGGCCAAAACAAAGGGGGGTTAGGTCCTATGCAAGTCCAAAATCCAGTGGGGTCGTCAAATCTTAAAGCTCCAAAATGATCCCCTTTGATTCCATGTCTCACATCCAGGTCATGCTGATGCAAAAGGTGGGTTCCCATAGTCTTGGGCAGCTCTGCCCCTGTGGCTTTGCAGGGTACAGCCTTCCTGCCGGCTGCTTTCACAGGCTGGAGTTGAGTGTCTATGGCTTTTCCAGGCGCACAGTGCATGCCGTTGGCGGATTTACCATTCTGGAGTCTGGAGGACAGTGGCCCTCTTCAGACAGTTCCACTAGGCAGCGCCCCAGTAGGGACTCTGTGTGGGTGCTCCGACCCCACATTTCCCTTCTGCACTGCCATAGCAGAGGTTCTCCATGAGAGCTCTACTCCTGCAGCAAACTTTTGCCTGGACACCCAGGCATTTCCATACATCTTCTGAAATCTAGGCAAAGGTTCCCAAACCTCAGTTCTTGACTTCTGTGTACCCACAGGCTCAACACCACATGGAAGCTGCCAAGATTTGGGGCTTGCACCTGAAGCCTTGGCCTGAGCTGTACCTTGGCCCCTTTTAGTCATGGCTGGAGTAACTGGGACACAGAATACTAAGTTCCTAAGCTGCACACAGCACAGGGACCCTGGGCCCGGCACATGAAACCATTTTTTCCTGCTACATCTCTGAGCCTGTGATGAGAAGGGCTGCCACTAAGACCTCTGACATGCCCTGGAGACATTTTCCCCATTGTCTTGGAAATTAACATTTGGCTTCTCATTACTTATACAAATTTCTGCAGCTGGCTTAAATTTCTCCTCAGAAAATGGGATTTTGTTTTCTATCATATTGTCAGACTGCAAATTTTCCAAACGTTTATGCTCTGCTTCTCTTATAAAATGGAATGCCTTTAACAGTATCTAAGTCACCTCCTGAATGTTTTGCTGCTTAGAAATTTCTTCTGCCAAACACCGTAAATCATCTCTCTCAAGTTCAAAGTCCCACAAATCTCTAGGGTGGGGGCAAAATGCCTCCAGTCTCTTTGCTAAAATATACCAAGAGTCACCTTTACTCCAGTTCCCAACAAGTTCCTCATTTTCATCTAAGACCATCTCAGTCTGGACTTTATTGTTAATATTGCTATCAGCATTTTGGGCAAAGCCATTCAACAAGTCTCTAGGAAGTTGCAAACTCTAGAGTTCCAAAAATACTAAAGTTCCAAACTTTCCCACATTTTCCTGTCTTCCTCAGGGGCCTCCAAACTGTTCCAACCTCTGCCTGTTACTCAGTTCCAAAGAAGCTTCCACATTTTCAGGTATATTTTCAGCACCACCCCACTCCACTGGTACCCATTTCCTGGTTTAGTCTATTTTCATGCTGCTGATAAAAACATACCTGAGACTAGGCAATTTACAAATGAAAGAGGTTTAATTGAACTTACTGTTCCACATGGGTGGGGAAGCCTAACAATCATGATGAAAGGCAAGGAGAAGCAAGTCAAGTCTTACATGGATGGCAGCAGGCAAAAAGAGAGATTGGGCAGGGAAATTCCCCTTATGATATCTTCAGATCTCATGAGATTTATTCACTCTCACAAGAACATCATGGGAAAGACATGCCCTCATGATTCAATTACCTCCCACTGGGTCCCTCCCAGAACACATGGGAATTCAAGATGAGATTTGAGTGGGGACACAGTCAAAACATATCACTATGAGAAAAATTAACAAGCATTCAGAGGTAGAAGACAGATTACCTTAAAAAGACAACTGACTTTTCAAAAAAATAAATAAAAGCCAAAACCAATGGTAAGAATTACCTAATTTGAAAGAAAATGCTTGCAAACCTATTATTCCTTATCAATTATAAATGTGTGTTAAGAATGAAGTTGAAAAGGAAAAAAAGATAATGACCAGTAACCCTGTGCCAACAAATTATTCAAAGCTTTTCTTTAGGCAAAAAAAAAAAAAAAAAAATCCATGTTTTAAAAAATCAATCAAAAACCCTACTTGATCGCATATGTAAGAATACATTCCAGGATGATTGTTGATCTTAACTTGTAAAAGATAAATTTAAAATCATAGTGCTTCCCATGTTCACCACACACTTACCATAATAGCAAAGACATGGAGTTAACCTAGGTGCCCATCCATGGTGGATAAGAAGAAGAAAATGTGGTGCATATATACCATGGAATACTACACAGCCATAAAAAAGAAAATAATCATGTTTTTTGCAGCAAAATGGATGCAGCTGGAGGCCATTATCCTAAGTGAATTAACACAGGAACAGAAAACCAGATAATGCATGTGCGCACTTAGAAGTGAGAGCTAGGCCGGGCGCGGTGGCTCAAGCCTGTAATACCAGCACTTTGGGAGGCCGAGACGGGCAGATCACGAGGTCAGGAGATCGAGACCATCCTGGCTAACACAGTGAAACCCCGTCTCTACTAAAAAATACAAAAAACTAGCCGGGCGAGGTGGCAGGCGCCTGTAGTCCCAGCTACTCGGGAGGCTGAGGCAGGAGAATGGCGTAAACCCGGGAGGCGGAGCTTGCAGTGAGCTGAGAACTAGCCACTGCACTCCAGCCCGGGCGACAGAGCCAGACTCCGTCTCAAAAAAAAAAAAAAAAAAAGAAGAAGTGAGAGCTAAACATTGGGTACTCATGAACACAAAGATGGAAACAGTAGATACCAGGGACTATACCAAGAGGGAGAGAGCAGAGTAAGGGTTGAAAAACTGACTCTTAGGTACTTTATGCTCACTTCCTGTGTGATGGAACCAATTGTACCCCAAATCTCAGCATCACACAATATATCCAGGCAACAAAGCTGAACATGTACCCACTGAATTTAAAATAGAAGTGAAATTATAATAAATACATAAAAATAAAACAACAGTCCTTCTAAGAGACATTAAAGAACAAAAAACCTGTGTCATGTCAGGTTGAGAAAGGTATCGTAACTTAAAAGTGTAAATCGTAAGTGAAATTTGATTAAAATCAATCACCTTAAAATTAAGAACTTTCATTTACATCGGAACAGAAAGTTACCAGACAACACAAAAGCAAAACATATTTTACGAACAGGCGCTTTTCAAAGTAGGTACCTTCTGTGATAGGCAGCTTCCAAATTGGCTTCCAATGATACCTACCTCCAGGTAGTCACATGCTGCCCAATTCCCTCCTCTTGAGTTTAGCCTGGACATGGATACTAATTGGATTCTGACTACAGAACAGAGCAAAAGTGAAGAAAAATCATTTCCAAGATTAGGTTTTAAGCAGACTGTAGCTTCCAGCACGGGCACCTGCTCTCACTCTTTGTCAGCTCTTTCTGAGGGAAGCAACATGAATGTGTCCTGAAGGGTCCTGTGGGGAGCCCACAGGGTAACTGTCAGAGAGACCTGAGGTCTGCCAATCACAGTTTTAAAGGACTTGGAATTGGATACCCCCACCGCTGGGCCTGGAGAAAATTACAACCCCAGTGGACCCTAAAAAGACACTTGCTCAGCTGTGCTGACTCTTGACCCAAGGAACTGCAAGGTGATACATGTACCTTGTTGTAAGCCAGAAAATGTTGGGTGAGGTATTATGCACCAATAGATGATTAATACAAACCTAGGTGTTCAATAAATATTTATAAAGCAGCTTAACATCATTATTCATTAGGAATAACCAAAATAAGATACTACTATACACTTAGCAAAAATACTAAAACTAGCAATAAATTCTAATATTACTATATACTGACAAAGATTTCAAGCAATAGAAATTATCATGCATTGCTGGTTGAAATATAAATTGTTATAAACATTTTGGAAAACAGATTCAATATCTGTATAATCTTTAACCCAGCAATGACATCTTAGTCATATAGCACACATGAAAGAAATGAGCATTCACAAAAATGACACACTATATTGCTCATGTCACTGTTGTCTTCATTTATAATATCCCAAAAGTAGAAACACTTAAAATATGGATCATGGTTAGAAAGGAAAAATTAGTTATATGAACACATGGAAATACAGTAAACTACCAATGAAAAAATACACATACAATTACTTGCAAAGGCACAGATGAAGTCACAAAATAATTCACAGCATAAAGGAATGATTAGTACAAAAGAACATAGGTTATTTTAGAAGGCGAGATCTTAAAACAGGCATTTGGTCCTCATCTAATCTGATGAAGGTGTAAATAGAACAAAATGTGGTGGTAGGGTGAATTTACTCTTACTGCTTAAGCTGAGACGTCCACCTTCTGACCACATCAGTGCCCCTGGTTCTTCGGCCTTCGAACACAGACCGGGACTTATACCAGTGGCTCCCCTGGTTCTCAGACCTGTGGGTTTCTCCAGAAATGCATGGCTGGTTTCCAGGGCTTGCAGGCAGCAGGTTGCAGGACTTCTCAACCTCCATAATCATGACAGCCAATTCCTCATGATAAATCTCTATCTCTGTGTTCATATATGTCCAATTAGTACTGTTCCTCTAGAGGGCCCTGACTAATACAAATATTTAGGCAGAGTTAGTGAATGTCAGATGTGTAGGAGGCCATCTAAGGTCTTGGAGGTAAGGATTTTCTAAACTCCATTGGGTTACATGGGTGTCCTGTGGACTTTTCTGTATATTTCTTATACTTCCAAAATTAAAATAAATAAAAGCAATTCTTTAAAAGAGAAAGAAAACCTCTGCCACCTTTCTGTTTCACAGAGGGAAGCTTATTTTCACTGCCAATTGCATGTCTAAATGGAACCCTATCAGCCTTTGGAAGGAAGACATTTCTCTCCGATTTTGACGACATGTTGACTGCATGCTTGTTTCATCGTCAATCGTCAGATTTGTCTGCTATTATAGATATTTTAGTAGGAATCTTGAGAGAAGTCTTACAGGAAACCATTAACTTGTTGAGAAAATACTACCTCTCTAGAATCTAAATATCTTTTTAGATTAAAATTATTGAAAATGAATAAAGTGATTTATTATAAGGCACCACTATTTCTATATGTTAGTGAAAGTTCTTAAAATGGTAAAATGCCACTTCTGTAAGATATAGTAAAACTCACAAACTATACATTACATTTAGAAATTAGTTGTGGCAATCAAACTGATAGAAATCTTTTGTAAAAAAGTAAAACATATTTAAGAGCTTTAATAGCGTTTTTTCCTTCACAAATATGTTTCTTTGAGAAATTTATCATGAGAAAATACTGTTAATAATATTAAAAGTAAAGATAAATTGAAAATGACTCAATTTTAAGTAGTAAGTAGTTGTAACTATTTACTGTAAGAAATGAGATACTAAGAGAAGACTAAACAGAAGATGTTAATAAAGTGATTGAAAATGTAAATGTATACAATTGTTGAATCCAATAAAATATAAAATGGAAAATTGTTGGTAGGATGAATGAAGTGGTGTTGAAAAAGAGGAGTGACTATGTGATTGTGGTTTCATATATTTTCTTTCTGAAATGTTCAAATTAAAATAGTTCAGTATTACATCGATAACGCAAAAATAAATGTCTATCAAGCATTTTAAATGTCTAAGGTGCTCACTACACACTAGCACTACACATGCTGTTTTCCTGGTTGATGATCTTAAAGACAGAAAAGCTGAGAGCTGAAGATTGTGATCAAATTCTGAGGGATCACCATAACCTCTTTTACTATTACTAAAATGTGACTATTACAACTTTGTCATCTGATTTGATTTACATGTCTATGCGACTCTAGCCAAATGTAATAACCATCTTGGAAGCAATTTTGACAGCATAAGGGTAATACCCCTCTTAATTGTTTTTTTTTTTTTTTTTTTGCAGCTATAGAATGAAGGGTAAGGAGACCCATAATTTATCCCAGTTTTCTAGGTTCTGGCTGTGTAACCTTTGGTATAATCTTTCTATTTCTTCCTTCATTCCCTGAAAAAGGAGTGAATTATAATATAACAGTACATTTAAAAGGCATCTTCACACTTCCAGTTTTTCTGGATCAGTGCAAAATTTCACTAGCCAAGTAAGCTTGTTATATTAATTTGTTACTTTTATAATTCTGAATCTGGAAACATTTTTTTAAGTTAACAGCAAACTGCAGCTTATTTGCAATTACCGGGAAACTCCCTAGAGACAGTAGTTGTAATGGTAATTAGCACCACAATTTGAATTAACTTGATCATTATCTAAAAAATTAACTGATTTGCTAACATTTTGATGATTTATTTTCTTTCTGAGATGGCAGCTTACCCAGTCACACTTAAAATTATCTGTGAAATGTATGAAGTCACCATCAATTTCGAGGTATTTTAGTTTAATGTTGCAGCATAGGATTTTTTTTACATTACAGTTAACCTAATGGAGCATGTTTGGGTTTTAAGTTGTAACTAATTGAGAGAAATATTATTACACTTCCCATTGGAAGTCTTGCACTGGACTTCTCCAAAACACACTATTCTACTCTGCTGTTTTAAAATCCGATTTATATTTTATTTTCTACTGGCTAGCTCAGAGTGAGATACAATAATTTATATAGGTACTTATCTTTTTTTTCCTTGTTAACGTCTGTAAAAGGCATACAACATGACAGCATGTTCTATGAAGTCATTACTTTCCAGAAATACCCTGCAGTCATGGAACACAGACTAAAGTTATTTGACAGTGTTTTGCAATTAAATTGACAAACAGCATCTCAAGGTCTAGAAGCATGGCCTGCTATCTCTGCATTTGATCGGTCTCTTATAATGACTCTCAAACATATTTTTAAAAAAGGCTTTAACGTGTAAACAAATTTTCTAGTTGCCTAATTTTTACAGTTTCTTTTAAGATCTTCTGCATGTGTTGCCTTATTAGGAATAATCAGGTAACCTCAAGCAGGCAAAGCAACTTAAAGACATTATCTGCCGGTATGGGACCTGTAGCAACAGGGTAGCTGTTACAGCCAGGGAAGTGGCTGAGCTACAGGGAAAGACATGATTCTAGGAAGGCTACTGGGGCTGGAAAACATTCATCAATTCCTTCTTTCTAAAAGTGTTATTTTGTGTGTTTTTCATTTAGGAGTCTTATGCTTCCTACTTGATTAAGTGAAAAAATTTACCTGAAAGTCTGCTTGTTCAGCCATCCATCATTCATTCATTCATTCATTCATTCATTCATTCATTCAGAACGTACTGCAGAGCTCAAGGTTTGAAGCCCTAGAGGAGAGGCCTGTACAGACTATGAAGACTGCATTTTATTTCTGAGCCAGCTCAGAATGCATAGGGGAAACAGAGAGGAAGTCAACACACCGCTGGGCAGCTCCTTCCATCAGCACCCTGGGCTTTGGGTTGGCAAAAGGAGGAGCTCTCCAGCTCCGACTGCCCTGCAGGAGGCTGGGCCAGCACAGGGCACTTCTGCAATCAGGTGCACAGTGTCAACACAGTTTTGGTGCCTAAAAGTGGTGGTGGCAAAAAGCAAAAAACTTAGAAAATTTATGTATTTAAAATAGGCAAAGTAGCCATAGAATAAACAATATAACTAAATATGTTTTCCGGCTTCCTGCATTAAAATGTGTTTGGTGGAAAATAACTATTTTCTTCAAGAAATAATTATTTAAAAATAAGGAATTACTTAAAATTGATAGTTTGAATACAATCGAATGACCATAAAACTCTGTTACTATAAAATGTTGTATTACAAACTGAGTAATCATTCAGAGTTTTCATTGCTTCCCAGAATATTGTCTGCACAATACAGACAAATATAAACATATAATAAAGCTTCCCGCAATATTCCCATATAATGAAATTCCATTATTAATATTTTTTGATGTTTTCTTTAAAATGTTCTATGCTTTTTACCTATTTGAGAACATATCTTATATAAAGTTTTATCTTCCTTTTTCAGCAATGGCCTCTTTGCCTTAAGCCACCATCGGAAGCTTCCTGAGGCCTCTCCAGAAGCTGAACAGATGGCAGTGCCATGCTTGTATAGCCTGCAGAACCATGAGCAAATTAAACCTCTTTTCTTTAGAAATTGACCAATCTCAGATATTCCTATAAGCAACACAAAGAATTTTATGTTATAAAATTCTTGTGAAATAATGTTAAAATATATTATTTTTTCCTGTTACACATTTAATAAACTGAAAAATTTAGAAAACACAAAAAATCAAATACTAGATTCCAAACAAAAAAAAAAATCAAAANAAGCTTCCTGAGGCCTCTCCAGAAGCTGAACAGATGGCAGTGCCATGCTTGTATAGCCTGCAGAACCATGAGCAAATTAAACCTCTTTTCTTTAGAAATTGACCAATCTCAGATATTCCTATAAGCAACACAAAGAATTTTTATGTTATAAAATTCTTGTGAAATAATGTTAAAATATATTATTTTTTCCTGTTACACATTTAATAAACTGAAAATTTAGAAAACACAAAAAATCAAATACTAGATTCCAAACAAAAAAAAAAATCAAAATGATGCCACCCAGCTAATAAATTTGTTTTAACCACATGGCTGTCTTTCTTTACCTCATAATTCAAAATTAAAATAGTTAAGCTATAATTACTCCACAGTTTTCTATTTATATAGTCTCTCTTTATGCATGAATGTGTGATATATTATTTTTTGCAAGAGGGTAATTCCACTATGAATATTATTTTGTAATCTTTTACCCAAAATGTGTGTCATGATTATTTTCTGATTTTCCTAGTCTTATAAAAACATGTTTTATATTGTTGCAGATGAGAAAAAATATACATATACATATAATTTCATATATACTATGTCTAACATACCTTAAAAGCTATATATATATGATAAATACACTTGTGACTCTGGGAAATTTACTTAACTCTTTTGTGCTTGAATTTTCTCATCAGTAAAACGGAAATGAGGATAATACTGCAACAGTTAGGTTACAGTCAACAGAAAGCACTCTGGGTATTTCACTTAGGAAATCTGACATGGGAAATTGGTCATTCAGTTATTGGAAAGCTGAAAAATCGATAAGCCAATAATACTGAAGTGAAGTGAGATTCATATCCTCAAGAAGCAAGTATGCGCCATAGAACTTGGGGAACAAAGGGCCTCCAACTGGCAGAACCTAAACAAAAAGCCAATAGGTGAAGGAGTGTGAGAAATACACAAATTCCCAGGACACACATCAAAGCACCTAGTATAGGATGGCCTCAAAGCTGAGAGACCACAGATAAATAACAAGCACAAGTCCCCCTCACAGGGTTGGTGACAGAATTAAACGAACTGATACACACAGCGCATTTACAGCGAAGCCTGACAACAGGGTAAAAACCAAATAGCTGTTGACTGGTATTATTATTTAATTAACTTAAATATCTCATTCCTTATTTTCTTCATTTTTTATCTGAAATTTCAAAATCCTTGCGGTGAATTCGCTGAAGAAAATTGAACTCTAAAACTACATGGTGCAGGAACTCTGAGCAGTCACTTATTCAGATTGTATTTCTCTTTTCTCCAATAAGAAGATGCTCCCGATTGAAACTTTACCAAACCAGTTCTCTTTGTAAACTTTTTTCCACTCTCTTTGTAGGGTTAAATGCTTTGTTTGCTTATAATTCTTGAGGAATCTTTTTTTTTTTTTTTTTGAGATGGAGTCTCTCTCTGTTGCCCAGGCTGGAGTGCTTTGGCGTGATCTCGGCTCACTGCAACCTCTGCCTCCCAGGTTCAAGTGATTCTCCTGCCTCAGCCTCCTAAGTAGCTGGGACTACAGGCGCCTGCCCCCATGCCTGGCTAAGTTTTTTTTGTATTTTTAGTAGAAACAGGGTTTCACCATGTTGGCCAGGCTGGTCTCGAACTCCTAACATTAGGTGATACACCCGCCTTGGCCTCCCAAAGTTTTGGGATTATGGGCGTGAGCCACCGTGCCCGGTCAAGTGGCATTTTTAAAACAACAGACGTGACATCACCACTATTGTTTTCTGCTGCACAGTAGTGATGATGTGGAAAGAAGGCTGCAGGTGCACACATTAAATTCATGGCAGAGCCACACATGAGGGGTGAAGTATGGTTGCCAAGCAGACCACGCTGCACGAGTCCCTGTGTCACTGCAGGTTTCTAATCAGAGAGTGGCTTTGTTTGACGTATGTTTATAAAAATCACTTTCACATCTGTTTGCAGACTGATCGGGTGAGGATGACAAGTGAACAATCAGGGTGAGGATTTAGGAGTCTACTGATGTAATCTAGGTGGGAAGTGACTGTGCCCAGACTCAGCTGAGGAAAGTGCACCTTGATGGAAAAGCAAGTTTTGAGATCTATTTTTAAGAAATAAATGACTCACAATAAGTAATACTTCCTTTAGAAAAGAAGGGAAATTATCTCATCAGTACTTCAATTTTTATATATTTTAGCTGCATATTTTATTCTATTGTCTATACAGAGGACCTAGTTTTACTTGCCATTATTTGAAAATAGAAATTGATGACTACTTTGATCTTAGAAATGACAATTTCTATGATGTGTACATATCCAATATACACTTATCTTAGAAATAATATGTAATATATATTAGTTCTTATTTTTACATATTTCCAAGTATTTACATGCAGTGGTACTATAAATACCATAGCTTGGTTGGTTGTAATTTTATTTGACTGGAATGAAAGAAACATTAGAATGTCTTACAAAAAAATTGAGTGTTAAGGAAAACTAGCATGAATAAATTCTAAATATTTCATTTAGATCACACTGCGGCATAAGTTTCAGATTTAAAATGGCCAATTTTAAGTCATTTCAGTGCATTTCCATATTAATAGATTCAAGAAGAGAAAACTTTATTTAAGACACTTAATAACTGAGATACTTAGAACTTGAAATAGACTGAGAAGAAATGCTTGTTTCAGGATAGTAAATGCTACTTCCTTTTGGAGGCCTGGAATGATCTGAAATGTAGTATCTGTTAGGAAGTTAACCAATATAAGTATTTAAAGAATAATGCTGAAAGATACTATAAAGCTCTTGCTTCAACAATGGAGGACTAGTCTTACACTTTGGGAGTTAAAAGCTAAACAAAATTATGTTAAAATAGCTAGAAATCTAACTTTTGGTCATTTTAGAATCAGCCTATGAATTGGAAAAGTAGTGTGATAAACAGCCTCTTCCTGACCTCACTGTTGCTACAGATACTAGCTAGAAAGCAGAGAACAGAGTAACTTACTTTACAAAAGCTGAGGGTCAGTCAGTGATCTCTTCTGGCACCTCTGTAAACAAAACCAGGAAGAGAAATCACAGCAGTTTCTACCACATCCGAGTTCTTAGAAAAAAAAAAAAAAACAAGAATGGAAGCATATGACAGTCAGTAGTATTCATCTTAGTCTATTTAGTATTGCTAGAAAGGAATACCTGAAACTGGGTTACTCATAAAGAAAAGAGGGTTATTGGCTCTTGATTTTGCAGGCTGGACAAGAGGCATGGTGCCAGCATCCACATCCGCATCTGGAGAGAGCCTCAAGTTGCTTCCACTCATGGCAGAAGGCGAAGGGGAGCTGGCAGGTGCAGAGGTCACAGGGCCAAAGAGAAAGCAAGAGAGAGATTAGGGAGGTGTCAGGCTGTTTTCAACAACTAGCTGTCGGGAACTAACAGAGAGAACTCACTCATTCCTTGAGGATTGCACCAAGACATTTATGAGGGATTCACCCCATGGCCCGAGCATCTCCCACCAGGACACACTTCCAACACTGGGGATCACATTTCAGCACGAGGTTTCAAGGTGACAAACATCCAAACTATAAAATATTCCCTTCAAGATGTAAACATGTCCGTTTATTTTTAGGGTCTGTCAGTCTACAGGTTGTTAAAATGCTAGCATCTGTAATGATTTATTGTCTAGAAAAGCCAGAGAAAAGTTAAAATTCAACTAATTCAGATCAATCTATTGCATTAAATAACGAACATATTATAAATTTGCACATTGCTATTTGGAAATAAGTTGATACAATGCCTTTAAGGTGCCACCTAGGGCCGGGCGTGGTGGCTCACGCCTGTAATCCCAACACTTTGGGAGGCCAAGGCGGACAGATCACCAGGTCAGGTGTTTGAGACCAGTCTGGCCAACATAGTGAAATCTCATCTCTACCAAAAAATACAAAAATTAGCCGGTGTGGTGGTGTGTGCCTGTAATCTCAGCTACTCGAGAGAGTGAGGCAGGAGACTTGCATGAACCCCAGAGGCAGAGGTTGCAGTGAGCCGAGATCGCGCCATTGCACCCTACCCTGGGCGACAGTGCAAGACTCCGTCTCAAAAAAAAAAAAAGGAAAGAAAAAAGAAAACAAAAACAAAATGCCACCTAGAAGGAAAAGGCCAACAAATTGGTTTCACTCATAATAAAAACTATGTTTCTTATAATGCACTAATTGATTTACTTCCATCAATAAAGACCCAAGTGGTTCAATCTTTCAAACAACATCAGAAGATATTAGAAATCAAATTTCAAATGAGTTTAGAAAACATATGCAAAATATTTAAGAAAATAATCTGCTGGAAGATAGTTGTGGTGATCATTTGGCCATTTCCTCAATGCACATGCTGATTTCAGGAGAGGATATTGAGGGGCTGAGAAGCACATCAGAACTTTGGACAAACTCATAAGGGTAGTGTGATACGTTCAGGAGTTCCAGTCTGCTGAGGGAGATCTGCTAATCCTTCCCAGGACTTTAGATCAGGCCAAAATGAACTAAACTCACATCTCAAGGAAATTCTTTCATATACTACAACATGAATGAACCTGTAGGATGCTAAGGTAAGTGAATAAGCCAGTCACGAAAAGACAGCTTCCATTATAGGAGGTATCTAAAGCAATCAGACTCAATTAACCAGAAAGCAGAGCAGTAGTCAAAAAGTTAGGAGCGGGGTGGGGGGAAGGGAGAATGGGGAGTTGTTGGTTATTGAGTACGGAGTTTCAGTTTTCCAGGATGAAAAGCGCTCTGGAGGTGAATAGTGGCAATGACTGTACAACATTATAAATGTATTTTATACCCCCAATACACTTAAAAATGGCTAAAATGACAAATTGCACAGTATGTGTCTCTTACCACAGTAGAAAAAATTGGAAGAAAAAAAATGAATTCTTGATTAAATTAAGATGAGATCAGTTTGCCAGAGTTCCTGATTAACTCCTGAAAGGAAAGCTAATCTCTAAAGGAAAATATCATCCAAGGTTGCAAATAATTTATAAAATCTTAATAGTCATTGACCAGCAAAAATGATGCATAACCAGAAACTAGAGGAGGTAAGATTATATGATATTCAAATAAGAATAATAACAAAAAATGAGAGCACACTCACAGAGGATCTGGATAAAAGTATTATCTTGCTGGGTGCAGTGGTTCACGCCTGTAATCCCAGCACTTTGGGAGCCTGAGGCAGGAAGAGCATGAGGTCAGGAGTTCAAAACTAGCCTGGCTAATATGGTGAAACCTCATCTCTACTAAAAAATACAAAAATTAGCTGGGTGTGGTGGCATGCACCTGTAGTCCCAGCTACTCGGAAGGCTGAGGCAGGAGAATCACTGGAACCCAGAGGGCAGAGGTTGCAGTGAGCCAAGATAGTGCTACTGCACTCCAGCCTGGATGATAGACCTAAACTCTGTCTCAAAAACAAAACGAAAAAATTATCAGACACAGCCTTGGAGAGCTATGGCTATTATGCTAAGGAAATTGAAGATAAGATTGAGAACGTTGGAAGAGAAATAGAAAATATACAGAACAACTAAATGGAAATTAGAAAACTGAAAAACAGAGTAATTGAATAAAAAACTTAATGAAGGAGTTTAATAAGAGACTAGAAACAAAAAAAGAGAGAAGTTAAAAACTGGGACACAGGTTAGAAAACTTTCAGAATAGAGCAAACACGTTTTCTTTTTTCTCTCTGACTTTTTCAAGCAATTCTTTTCTGGCTTTTGGCTCTAGTCTCACCTTGCATCTCCTCTGTCCCCGCCCTTGAATAAGTCATTTGTCCTCAATAGATTATTTTTAAAATAATCTATAAAATTCAAAGGAAATGTTTTAAAAATATTTTTTAAAGAATGATGATTAGGAGGCCGAGGAGGTGTGGATCACCTGAGGTCAGGAGTTCAAGACCAGCCAGGCCAACATAGTGAAACCCCGTCTCTATTAAAAATACAAAAACTTAGCCGGGCGCGGTGGCACCTTTAATCTCAGCTACTTGGGAGACTGAGGCAGGAGAATGGCTTGAACCCAGGAGATGGAGGTTGCAGTGAGCCAAGATCACACCATTGCACTCCAGCCTAGGCAACAAGAGCAAAACTCCCTCTCAACAAAAAACAAAACAAAACAAAACAAAATAACAATAACAAAAAAAGCAAAGAATGGTGAAAACAGGAAAGAGCATCAGAGACACAGGGTGCCAGTGAGGGGTCTAAAGTACATGTAATTGGTGTTCCTGAAGAAAAGGAGAGAGTGCGGGCAGAATTCATAGACATGGGGATTATTATACAAATCGCAGGCTGGATAAATAAAAAGAAAATTACATCTATTCACATAGAAATAAAAGTGTTGAAGGGATACAAAAACTATAACTCCACAAATAATACGTAACCAAAAATTAGACTGACACCTGACTTCTTAACAGAAACAATGTAAGACTGACATGAAATGATGTACTTGAAATCACCACAGGGAAAGTCAGAGAGCCTGGAAAAAATAAGAAGAAACAAAAGTGGAAAACAAAGCAATAATAGATCTATGTCACAACTGTGGAAACATAGAAAAGCTGTTGAAGGTCCTTTAATTTTCTGGGATTAAGTACAAGAAAAACTCATTAGAATTTGTTAAGTAAGAGGTTCATATTGCAATCTCCAGGGTAACACATGAAGTAATATTTGAAAAGAATGTAATTTCTAATATAACAGAGATAAACATTGGAATTACAAACAATACTCTGTTAACTCAAAAGAAAGTCATAAGTAACAGAAATAGATACAGAATATTTGGGAGAAGTAAAAGAAAACCAAATATGAAGAAAGTATATTAAACACAAAAATATCAAGTCTCACATTAAATATGAATACTAAGATTATCAGACTAGATTTTTAAAAATCATGTGCTGCTTTAAAGAAGTATCTAAATTTACAAGGATATAGAGATGGTGGAAGTGGAAGAATGGAAATAGATGTATAAGAAAACACACAAGAGCATAAACCAAAAAATAAATAAATAAATAAATTCTGGATGTACTGTAATAATATACTACACAAAGATCAAAGAAGGTGTTATTATGCACTATTAGAGATAAAGCTGAACATTATAATAATAATGTTTGAAATCACCAGACAGTTATAACTATTCTAAATTTTGTGTGCACCTGATAACAAGCTTCACACTACAGAAAGAGGTAATCTATAAAATTCAAAGGAAATATTTTTTTTAAATTCTAACTGTACTAAAGGATTTTCATGTCTCTCTCAATATCAGATAGTCCAATCCAATAACAATTTCGAGAGCACTAAGAACTTACATAGCATGTTTTCAAAAGCACACTAGTTGATATACAAGCGGCACTATGCCCCCAAACTGTAGAATACACCTTCTTTTCAAGTGCACAATTGACCATGTCGAATAACAAAGCAAGCCTTAACAAATAGACAAGATTGAAATCACATAGAGTATGACACCTGATGAAAGTGCAGTTAAAGTAGAAATCAATCATTAAGAAGAAAGACGAAGAGTAGGAGGGGAAGGAGAAGGAGAAGAGAAGGGAAAAAGGAAACAGCTTGGCAGCTTGGTCTTCATTTTCCCGGCTGACTTCCCATTCTATTATCCAGAGGGAATGCTGTCAATTATTTTAGATTTGCTTATTTTTCTTTGAACCTAGAGTCTTGTTTTCTTCACATCCTCTAACAGATCTATATAACAACAGCTCTCATTACAATTCTTACACAGTCCAATGTGTCAGTTCCTTGGAGAAATGACTGATCCTACTGCAGGAGCAGAGGAAACGCAAGATGAAACTGGAGCCAACACCAAGAAAAAAAGTGCTTAAAAAAGACAGAGCGAGAAAAAAAAAAAAAAAAAAAAAAAAAAACAATGCATTCAAAAGGACAGAGGAGCCAACCTGAAAGAAATTCTAATGACAAATGCTGGGAAAATGTAAGCTACAAAATCGTGATACTATTGGATTTTAACACAAAGAGTACAACCCATATCTGTAAAGCTATGCTGATATAAGTAAACAATAGCATAAATGATAAGTGGGGGGAAAGGGGCACATCTTTCTTATAGAAGAATATCAAACAGTAATCATGGGAGGAACAATGGAAATAGAAAGTCACCATCTCTATGGCAAGCTGACCGAAAAACCATAAACCCAGTCTAGTCATGAGAAATCATTAGGTAAACCCAAATTGGGAGACATTCTACAAAATATCTGACCATCACTCCTCAAAAGTTTCAAGGTCATGAAAGCTAAGGAAAGACTGAGAAAGGGTCATAAATGAAAGGGAACTAAGGAGATAAAAGCAACTCAACGTAATATGGGCTCTTGGATTGAATTCTGGAAGAGAAACATCAACGATTTTGCAAAATCTGGGTAAAATCTTTAATTCAGGTAATAATATTATACCAATGTTAATTGCTTAGTGTTGATAAACAGACCATAATTTGTTATATGTTAACATTGTAGGAAAGCTGAGTAAGGGATATACGAGGACTCTAGACTTTATTTGCAACTCTATAAATCTAAAATTATTTCAAAATTAAAACTGAAAATAAAATCAATAAATAGAATTCTTCAAAGGTAATATCATAAATAAGCATGTGATGGTTTCAGAAGTGTCATAGTAAGGGTTTGTCAGTGGAGTTTCTGGTGAAGTTACTCCTTCTCTCATTACCTGGAGTTTTGGATGGAAATTATTCTCCATACCCAAGAGAAACCTAGGAATAATATGCTGCAAAACTTACACATTTAAGTTTCATACATGGTGTTAATACTCTGGAATTAATTTTTTGTAATTTGTTTCATATGATAATTAGTGAACATGACATAAATATATTTATAATATAAAATGTCATATTCTGATTATAAAATGTAAATCTATCTATATTTTACAGATAATTAAAACATAAATGAAATAGTATCTACCTAAATTTCTCATTTTCAAATACCAGCATTTTGTGAATGTATGTATTAGGTAGGAAAATAATATATTCATTATTCTAAATGCCTATTCTTGTTATTTATATTACATATAGATTGTTCTTTCTAGATACCCATGGAATATTTTTGTGATATCTTATATTTAGATTAATCAATTGTCTTTTCTATTTTTGCAGTTGAAAAACTGAATGAAAATATTGATTCCTACCTAGAGAAAGATTCTTGTGGGAATAAAACTCAGGTTACTTCCTTAAAGATATTGAAAGTAAAATCTGTTTTTATAATGATAGGCGGAAAAATTACATGTGTAAATAGAGAATCATTAAATTAAGCAAAACACACTGAAAAAATAAAAATTATATTTTGAGGTTTATAAAGATAAATTCATTCATTATTTTTGAAATGTCATGTAAAATACCACTATTTTCTCATAATTTAAAAGTGCTAACTTAAAAATCTAAATATTATGTAGATCATGTGCAAAACACTTTCAATCACTTTGACACTGTTTCAGCATTAATCACATTATTAAGAACATATTCTTCAAATAATGGTTACCCTGATGTTAGCAATATAATTTTTCTTTGGATGTTTCTATAGATTGTTCTCGTATTTGTATATGTAGAATCTCAAAATATTTTTTAAAACCCTCAATTGTGTAAAAAACCTTTCAATAAACATAGATATTTTAGTCTTGGTAGTATACTAGAACTAATTTTGAAAGTAAGCTAAGGAGGTTAGCAATGTAATACCGATAATTTTTTCAAAGTTATATTTAAAGTTCAAGATACAACTTTTTGAGGAACCCTATTTTTGCTGTATCTTTCAAAACATACACATGTACACACACACAGAAATAGCATATTTCAGTTACATATTTATATTTATGTTGCTTAAAGATAATCCCTGATATGAGTAATATCTTGACAATTTGGGAACCACCACCCAAGGTTTAAATTTTCAGTAAATCAGAAAGTGTAGTTACAAGTTATTGCATGTAATATTTTAATACAGGTGTTCAAATATGAGCACTAATAAAGCTCATACAAACATTTTTTATTTCTGTATTCCATTACAAATATACCGTAAATGCAGACAGAAATCACAAATGCTATTTTTGGGGCTTTTTCTGGTTGCAATTTCTACTAGCATCACTGTGTTTGGGATGTGATATTGACAGGCACCAACCAAGGAAGCTGTCCACATGTGTGGCTTCTTATAAGTGCTTTGTGGGGGTCACTGATCCTTTTTGTTTTGGTTTGGTTTAACTATTTCAGAGCTGGTTAGCATGTGGCTTCTCTCTATGTGATCCCAAACCTAACATTAGATAAACTCTTTGTTGATGACCCTTAGTAGTAATTGTTCTTGTTTTGCATGCCTAGCTAGTGTCTACATTCAGCAGGAGGTACAAGGAGAACTGAAGGCTCCTCAATTTCCACCACTCATCTCAGAGTTAGTTTCAGGAAAGGCCCTTGGCCTGGGCAGCTGAAGAATCAGTACATTCTGACCTGACTTTGTAGACAGATCTGCCTTGCAGACAGAGCTCAACAGACCCCCAAAGGGCTGTGCCTGAGAAATGTTTGTAATGAGACCAGCTCCTACCCAGCCCACTTGTTGGCATAACCTGTTTCCCATACTCCCTTTTTGTACCCCAGGAAATGCATTGCCCCTTCCTTAGGTCCTGACTTTAAACACAGAGACCGTGTCATCTGAGGAACTCTCTGTTTCTTCAGCCCATTCCTGATGCTTGCTGTACACTGATGTTTTGAGTGCCAGAGCTTTTAATACTGAATTCACCAACTTTTATAATCAATAACTTATTATAAGGTATTAATAACATAATATCCTCACCTTAAGGATGATAAAGTGTGAGATATGGCAAAGTTTCTCTTCAAACAGCCTGATCAATCCTTTACTCTTTAATTTCCAGTACCACTCCCTCCTTCTCTTTCTTCTTCTTTCCTTCTTTCTACTGTTACTACATACCCAGGCATGCCACATCACCAGTGGTATTATCAGCACCAGCTCCCATTCCTTTTCTTATTTAGGAAAAGACTGACTCTAGCTCGCCACAGACAACCCCTTCCCCCTCTCCCCTCTCTCCCTTACATGCCCACCTTATCTAAAAAAAAGTTTAAATATTTAAACAATCGGGTTTAGCTTAGATTGTGAGGTCTGACCCCAGCCAATGGGGAAAGGGCAGAGGAGCAGAATTTGCGTCTGGGAAAAAAACTTTCACTCTCTTTGTTCTGTGTGCTCTCATGGTGACTGGCCATATAGGATGCACTCCTTTGCGCAGAAGGAAATTTGCTTTGCTGAGAAACTCTTTGTCTGAGTGCTCATTTTCCTTACGACTCCAAGCTCTATTTCTAACATAAAGTTTGTGACAAATTCCTCATGCACATTTACTGCAAATGTTAATCCATTTTAAATGCAGTCAATAGAGGGAAAATAATTGTCTTTAAGTGTTTTATTGTGCACATCAATGACAAAGGTCAGTAGCAAAATTAGTTTTACATAAATTTTCTATTTTTTACAAGTGATGGTTTTAAGTCTAAAACAGTTTTACTCTTCTCCCTGAAGGACCCTAATCCAAGTAGACAATGATTTTACACTCTGTCAGTAAACATAATTCTTAAAATTTTGTAAGAAAACATGTCAGTCTGAGAGAGATACCTATAAAGGGAAATATTTAGTATACATAATTTAAAATGGAGCAGCTAAACTAAGTTTTTATACAGATATTGTATATCACTTAACTTTTTATTAGGTAAAACATTTTGTATTTCTAACATTAATAAAATAAATGTTAATAGCATTATCATCACACACAAAGAATTATTACTGGCATTATTAGGATAGTTTTAAATAATATTTTTATATGTTACTTTCCCTGGATTGTAACACCATAACCTAATTTAATGTAATTTTGTTCAGCTGTATAACCCTGGACAGCTACCCAACTTCTCTTTTCCCTAGTTTTGCTATCTGGAGAAGGAAGATAGAGAAGGAAGACAGGAGGCCCTGCATCAAAAGACTGCAGTTAAAAAAAAAAAAAAAAAGTAATAACATAAAAAGCACCAAGAAAAGCATCTGACACACATCAAGCCTCAAAGAATTGTCCATCATCATCACTGTTGTTTATACTATAAAAGCACATTTATCTTCTATTAAAGAAAGAAACAATTATTCTAACTCTTGTTAAAGATGGTCAGGAAGGCGGGGCATGGTGGCTCACTCCTGTAATCCCAGCACTTTGGGAGACTGAGGCGGGCAGATCACCTGAGATCAGGAGTTCAGCACCAGCCTGACCAACATGGTGAAACCCCGTCCCTACTAAAAATTCAAAAATTAGCCCAGCCTGGTGGTGGGCGCTTGTAATCCCAGCAACTTGGGAGGCTGAGGCAGGAGAATCACTTGAGCCTAGGAGGCAGAGGTTGCAGTGAGCTGAGATCACACCACTGCCCTCCAGCCTGGGCAGCAAAGCGAGACTCTGTCTCAAAAAAAAAAAAAAAAAGATAGCAAGACTTTCCTCAGAACCACAGGGATGAGCATATGGATTTACAGCCAAGGAGCAGGGCAGGGGTCATGGGACAGAAAATGACTAAGAGAAAAATCGGGGTGAGTAAGATTCTGGCTAAACAAACCTGAAAGGATTCTTGCTGCAGGCAGGCCAGGGTGATCAGACACCATTTGGGGGATGGGAGAGGATGAAGAATTTGACCCAATATCCACGGTGATGTAGTTATCATTGGTGTGGGTGCTTCCTAAAGTGACTTAGCAGGATCTTTTAAACCTGGGTGACATGGATCTGACAAGGACAGACACTGGAGGCCGACATGAGTTTTTCTTTTAACTTATGAAAAGCTCATTGCTGTTGGTTGTAATAGATGTAGTTTATCCCATCTATATTTTTATTAACTGTCACCCACCAAAATATTGACTCAAATCCTGCAGCTATTTTATTTCAGGCTTTAAATTGATCTAGTATTCCCCGTGGGACTCCAATTGCATCTAAGTAGATGTGAGCGTCAAACGACTCATAAGGGGTTTCTCTCACTTTAGGGTGTCTTACTTTTCCTCCTTCTGGCTGATGAAATGCCAGGGTGAAAGAGATAGCCAATTGGACTAAAACACAAGTGCCACTGCAGTTATTCAGCAGAGTGCCCAATAAAGGTCCATCACAATACCACCACACATCCACTCAGGGATGAACAAGGACTGATTGATTGATAAGCTCTTGAAAATTCTTAAGCTCACTGCATCCCCTCAGGTCTCCAAGGAACGCTAAGTTTTCTCCCTGTCATGAGAGAGAGGAAATGAACTTAGTGTTGGGAGACGGAAGCTGAATAGCCCTCCGGGGCTGACCCGCAGGGTGCTGGATTTCAGGATATAGCAGAGAGAGCTTGGCACGACTTGTTACTCCAGGCTGTAGAATCCTGAAAAAGAGCTACCTTGCGCCAATGCCTGGTCAACTGGAGGACTACCTTAGTGGAAAGGGGACAATCTGGGCCTCTGGACTGCCACGTGCACAAACATAACAATTGCTTTTGTTTAATGTATGGACGAATATTTGATCTATTCCAACCAGGCATTTGTATCTTGGTGTCCTGTCTTAATTGCCAAAGTTAGTTTTACGTCTTTAACTTCTGTGATCCTCTAGTAAAATGAATGTATGGTTTTAGGAAATTACAAAAACCGATTGGGGCAGTCCATCCTTGCTCTTTAGTGTTCTGCAGAACGTTGGACCAACTACAGCATAAAAGCTTTACATCGGGGGGGCGGGGCAAGACTCCTGGTTGACACTGGGGTCTTTATTGAAATCTCCCCAGATTAAATGGTTCCAATTTACTAATGCCAAGTCTGAGCAGAGTCAAGAGGGACAGAGGTACTTTTCTGAAGTAGAAAGCTGTCTTTGACTTGGTGAGTCTCCCAGGGTGTAACAAGGCAAGCATTAAATGTAATAGTTTGAGGTGAAATTAACTTGGTTATGTTAATAACTAGATATTCAGCAATAGAGTGAGGAAAGAAGAAAAAGGAATAGAACAGATGAAAGAGTTACATTTTTCTCAGCTTTAGTTTGTTAGGGCTTTCCCCCGGGACTGTGGCCTGTGACTCTGGAGGACATGGTTCTTTGACTCGGGTGTGATGAGTCCATCCTTTTTTCGCTGTACAAACAGCAGTCTTGGTGGTTAGCAGCACAAGGTAGGGTCCTTCCCAGGCTGGCTCGAGTTTTTTTTTTTCTTTCCACTCTTTAATTAGAAAGTGGTCTTCAAGCTAGTGCTAGTTTACCAGAAATTTTAGGAGTGGTACCTGTGCTAAAATACTTTTAGTTTTAAGGGAAAGGGAAGTGAAGATAAACCAAGTATACAATTTTTAAGAAATTAACCTTTTGTTTTAAATGTGGGGACAGCAGCAGTGGACTTTATAGTCCTTGGTGCCTTCTTACTGAGAAATTTCCTTTAGCACTAATTTTTATTAGTTTTTTAGACCAAAGAAAGCCAAACACCATTTTATATTTGACAATGCTTCCTGTATGATTTTTATACCAGACAAGCTAAATTTCACCTTTATATTAGTGTGTTATTAATGTTAAACTTAGTTTTAATAAAACTTTGTAGACATATATATTCAATTTTTAATGTTTGACCATAAGGTAAGATTTTATAGACTCTTTTAACCTTTTATAATTTTGTTAAAGAGCAGGTTAGTGCTTTAAGAAAACCCATTATGTTTTATTTTAATGTTCAGTTCACAGAAAAACTGTATGATACACTTTTAACTTTAACCAATGGCTAACTATAACCAATGGTTATACACAGACTGTCCTTTACAATTAACATTTTAAAACTTGCTTAAGCCTTCAAAACAAT
>NW_016806392.1:671136-706037 GCF_001698545.2 Rhinopithecus bieti | reverse complement strand
TTTTTTTTTTTTTTTTTTAACTTAGGTTACTTCAGAACTGGTGAGGTCTGCTCACAGTGAGGTTTCCTCTAAAAGTTACTTTTCTACTTTCTTCTGTTAGCAAAGCAGTTGCCACTACAGATTAAATGCATTTGGGCCATCTGCCGGTTACTGGGTTAAGGATTTTTGATGGGAAGACCTCAGTACTTTTGGGATACGCCCTTTTTTACAATGACAATAAAGTGGTATTGGAGTGTTAATAGGGCTACTGAGAATACCTTTAATTATCCATTATAAGTTTTAAATTTACCTTGGCTTTTAAAGGAATAGGGTACAGTGTTTTTATTCTTAACTACTTGTATATCTCTCTTTCTCTCTTTCTCTCTTTGACTTTCCTTTTGCCTCGGTCTCTTCCTCTCTCTCTACCTCTCTCTTTCCTTGACTCGCTCTTTGTCTCTCTGTCTCTTTCCTCTCTCTCTCTCTCTCTCTCTCTCTGCTGGTCTTTCCTTGCCTCTGCCAGATGCTTATGCTGCTGTTCTCTCAACCACTGTGTGTGGGTGGGGGGCATCCAAAACCAGCTGTAACCAAGTGTCTATGTACAGGAACTGGTCTGGGGGCCCTGGCTTACAGGTTATCTTGTGCCATACCTTTGAAACAAGGGACATGTCTAGACTTCCTTCTGATGGTCAACCAACCTCTAATGCTGACCAGTCTATCTCACACAAAGTTCTAAGTTTTCCAGGTGTCATAGTAACTCCATAGTCTCCCTTAAATTCCTTTTTGAAAATTTTCAACATATTTCCTAGTGGGGTGGGCTCACTTTGTGCCTGACCCATGCTTCCTGGAGACAAAACACCATGCTCATACCACACGCACATCACAAAACAAAGAACGGGTAAAAAGGGCACACACACACTTTTACAGTTTACACCAAACCAGAATCAAAACCAAAATCAGAATATCAAGAAATCCAAGCCAGGTCAAAACCAAAACTAAAATATCAAGCAATCCAAGTCAAGTCAAAAACAAAACCAAAGTGCCGGTACAGGCATGCTGTCGTGATCAGGCCACACTTCCACTCAAATGGAGTGGGCAAGTTCCAAAGACCAGTCTTACCAAGTTTCAGATGTCTGGACTCCAAGTGCCAAGTTCCTTTCTGGTGTTCAGCCACTGCGTTGATCCCCCATGGGGGCCTGCCACGTACTGCTCTGGTGAGGCATTCCACTGGGGCAATTGCCTACCCAGGAGCACTCTCAGGATGTGTGTCACTCAAGCCGGCCAGAGCCCCCACAGGAATGCTCCACAGGGCAGGCCTAAGCCACCTAAGGGGCTGCCTTGACCATCCATTAATCACCTTGCTTTCTGGTCAGGGAGCCAAGAAACGTAGCAGGACGAGCCACAGACAAAACTCCTCAGACTCCGAGTTAAAGAAGGAAGGGCTTTATTCGGCCGGAAGCATCGGCAAGACTCACGTCTCAAAAACCGAGCTCATCAAGTGAGCAATTCCTGTCTCTTTTAAGGGCTCACAACCCTAAGGGGGTCCTTGTGAGAGGGTCATGATCGATTGAGCAAGCAGGGGGTACGTGACTGGGGGCTGCATGCACTGGTAATCAGAACAGAACAGAACAGGACAGGAATTTTCACAATGTTTTTCGATACAATGTCTGAAATCTATAGAAAATATAAGCAGTTACGTCAGGGGTTGATTTTTAACTACCAGGCCCAGGGCGCAGTGCTGGTCTATCTGCCTGTGGATTCCATTTCTGCCTTTTAGTTTTTACTTCTTTCTTTGGAGGCAGAAATTGGGTATAAGACAATATGAGAGGTGGCCTCCTCCCTTAATCTTACATCCCAGAGACCACCTGAAACATGCATGCTGGATATGAGCAGAAAGGGGTGAAAACACCTAGGCAGAAAGGAGCGCCTTTTCACATGCCCAGTAATCATTGGCTCAGCAGTTAAAATGTCAGAATGTCGCTAGGTGCATGCCTAAGGAGGTGAAGAGCGCAAAGGAGAAATTACTGAGATACACAGGCATGCGAAGTACAGGTTTACGGCCTTCCTGGGGTGATGGGAATAAGCAACGCTGCCATTAGGTGGAATTTGTATCCAGTATGGCGAAGGGGCGTGCCCATCTACTAACAGTAAGGGGGAATCCCACAAAATCCAGGCAGGATCTAGGAGGGTAAAAGGCAGAGACTCATGGCAGAAGCAGGAAAACAGACAAAACCAGAGGAGGAGATTTGACACAAAGAGGCAGGAACGTCCAGAAAGTTTAACATCATGAAAGACAGCAAGGCAGCTGTCTTGGGACTGTTGGCTCATTTTCTCTTTGGAGCAGCCCACTCTGCCTCCTATTTCAAAGTGGACTGTCTTGGCTACTACTTAATCCCTGCTGCTACTGCTGCTGTCTTTCCAGCAGGGCCAGCACTCACCTCTCCTGGAATGTACTTTTATCTCCTTAATAAAACTTTTGCTTACGTTACTATTTGTCTCTTGTGGAATTCTTTCTCTTAAACTAGACAAGAACTGAGGATTCCTGCACTTCTAGGTAACAAAGGCAGAGTCTTTGTCACCCTTGGTCAAAACTGGGCTTCCTAACGTAGCACTTATAGTTCTTCTGATGGTTGCTGAAATAAATTGCCAGAGGGGCAGCTTAAAAAGGAGAACTTTATTCTATCACATTTTAGGAAGCCAGAAGACTGACACCAGAGTGTCAGTGGGGCTACATGCCCTCCGAGGGTTCTAGGGAAGAACTTTTCTTGCCTCTTTTATTGTACAGAGGCCACTGACTGTTCCAGGGTTTTCCTGAGTGTTAATCACATCACTGTGGTCACTCCTTCCCTCTTCATGTCAACGTCTCTGCTCCATGTCCTTCTACTCTGTGTGTCTCTTATGAGGATGCTTCACTGAATTTAGGACTCAGATAACTCCCTATAGCGTATTTCCAAATTCAATGCAGAACTGAATTTTAAATGCTGTTTCATTTTTTTCCAGTCTGCAAGCTTTCCTTTTCTTTTTAAAATGAGTTAATAAAATTTATTAAGATAGCCTAATTATGCCAAATACTCTAAACATATTTAAAGTAAATGCACAGAATTCAAAGATAACAAATATCTGAACGTAAGCTGTTTGCAGAAGCCTACGTGATATATTTAAAACTTTTTTCTACATCGTTTACTCCTCATAAGAGTTTGGAACTAAGAAATCCAGAGCTTTTCAAAGGTCCTCTTCCAACCTCTCCCATGTTCATCCAATTCTAAACTATTTTAGGTTATTTTTGTTTCAGAGACAGATATTTAATGTTGTAAGAAACGGCAGTCATGATTCAAATGGAAATATACTTAAATCACCTTAATTGAGTTGAATCATCCAGCTACTGGGAATTTTCATGTGGAATTTTCCCAGGTAAAGAAGCACAAGTTGTTCAAGTACTTGAAATTCTTGAAATTATTTTTGTACTTTCCCTCATTCATGAAATTTTTACATCCTTTTTTCCCTAGTTTTTTTGTTTATTTGTTTTATCATTTTCCCTTTCTTTCAAACTAACTACAGTGGGAACATAATTCCTTATTTTAGTCAGAAAAAGAAGTGAATTCATGTAAGCGTGTCATGGGAAATCTCTTATCTTGAGAAATAGTTTACACCACCTGCCTTTTTGCAATCAGATGCATTTCCTGCACTTCTGACTGAGCTCCATAAACTCATCTGTGAATTTGGCTAGGGACATTACATTTCAAAGATTACCTGAGTGTAAATAGAGGGCAGGGATTTTTTTGTAATCTACAGTGAGTATGCAACAGAATGCAGATTTCAATCTCATTTTTGAATTTTTCCTGACTCAAGAGCCAGATGGAGGATCTGCTATGTTCCGTGCTATTCATTTAAAAATTAAATATTTCTAAGTTGAATTAAAATATAAACATCCCAGGACATACACTGGTTATGAGAAATATGCCTTAAGCAAGATAGAATCAGAGTAAACAGCTAATCTACACAAGGTGAATATCAATTTTTAAAAAATGAATGGATGACAATATTTATATCAAAAGAACATGTGATTTAATATTTCAAATAGTGTTATATTTTATTAATAATGTATACACTCACAATGATGAAAATGGCAAAACCATATTTTGTGATAAAACATCAACATATAAAAAATGAAGTCTGCAGGAAATAGATAAAAGAATATTCAAAATCAATATCCTCATGTAAAATATTAGTAAAATTACTTCAGTTAATGGCTGATAAAATAGGAACATTAAAGAGAGATGTGGTTCTTAAACTATTAAGTAATGGGCTCTAACAACATGAAAGAGACCTCTCTCCAATGTGTGATTCTTGCACGTTGCTTTATGGGATCCAGGAACCACCTAAGGCTCCAGTTTTGGAAATTCCAGTGAATTAGTTATAAATAATATATACTTAAATTTAAAAAAAAAACATAAAGCATATGAATGTCAAATTTTACATTCTAACCTATTTTCTCATAGAAATCTTATCACTTATTTCAATTTATATTTGTTTTTAAGTGTATACTTTGGTAAGCATTTTGAAAGCAGGTGTTATGTCTATTTTACTCGTAATAGTACAAAACTATTATGTAGTATCTATCAATTCTTATTTGATTTTTGTTTTTGGTATTAATCTAGGACTTTATACCAAAAAGAGTCATAGAAACAAGGAATAATGCTGCAGAGTATCCATAGCATCTAGATGACAGTCTCAAAATGCCATCTCATTGAAAGTCACTAGGGTTCTGCAGAGCAAGGTTAGAGTGCAGTCTGGGCAGTAAATGTACACAATAAGCATAATGGTCTCATCACAAAAAGCAAGGAAGCTACCACTGATTATCAAAAGGAAACATTTGACAGATTTATTTAAATACATTAACCTATAAAGACACAAAACACACACACACAAACACACACTCACAAACTAATCCCACAAGTATTCATGCACACTCACACACCTAATTTTTCCCAATTGGGTGATATTTACTAATTAACTTGTTACCTAAGTAAATTTGAAAAAAAGAAGCATTTCTCTTTATTTTCTTGTTCACATTTTGTCTCAGGAAACCATAACATTGATGATGATATGTGGATAACCAAATAGTTGATGAGGAAATGTGTCCTCTATAGACTATTTATTTTATATAAAAAAAGGAATGAAAGAATTAGAACAGACCCATTTGAAACTCCTATTGAGCTAATGGATTTAGTCAGTGGTCATCAATAGCTGCTTATATACACATAAAGGCAGACAAGCACTTACCAACTGGCTCCTTTAGAGAGGTAGAGAATGCCAGCTATGATATATTCTTGTGAAAATATCAGACCTGAGTTTGATTAAGATCCTGGATACAATCATGAATTTCTAACAATTACAGGGATCAGAGGAACATAGGAAGTGGCCCCACAGTGATGCAGTCAGCAAAGTCTAGGCTGTGGAAAAAAAACAATCTACAGGACCATAAAACTTAAGTCCTTCAATGAATAATTTGAAAAGTTATTAATATGCACCATATAAAAGATTTAAAAGACACACCAACCAATTTCAATATGTACTCCGTAATTTGATAGATTCTTGATTCGAACAAATAAGCTATAAAAACAAATTGAAATAAAGAAAAATGAACACAATGTAACTATATTAAGCACTTATTAATTTTAGGTTGGACACAAATATTTTATTAAAGTTTAAAAATGGTCATGTTTTGAGATATATTTTGAAATATTTCCAGATAAAACACTATGGCATTTGATTCAAAATAATTCAAAGGGAGTGAGGAAGTTTGTAGGAATAGGGTTGAAATGAGATTGTTCATGATTTGTAAATGTTGTAAAATCATGGCAATTAAATACGGTAAATAGTAGTTTATAGTCCTTTATAAAATGTTTTAAAATGTACCTCGAACTAAATGACATTTTGAAATAATTTGAGTAAAGAATTTTAATAAATGTTTACATTATTCAACTAATTTTTTACAGTTCATTTGCCCATAAATAGACTTTATTTTGGGTGAGTCACATTTATCAAGTCTTTCTGAATTATTTAAATTAGTCTTCACAGATTTGTAACTCCTTATTTGCCCATTATTTCTCAGCAATTTAATTTAACTGTTTAATTATCACAAAAAGTATAAGTGATATAACTGTAAGAAATAAACACAGCTGACTTTTAGTAAGTGAACAGTTCAGTTGCTAGAAAACATGTTGGAAATTTATAAGATGTCCTATTCGTCATTCACTTGCTGGGCATTAGCAGTACGATTTCTCAAGGAAGTAAAGATTATTAATCTGGTAAATTGATTAAGCACAAATTTCTCCTACTTCTTCACAATACATCCACAAAAATCACCTGATGTCTTTCTGCAAATCAGGCTTTACGTGAAATTACAGGGCCGTCGATGCCTAAAGAGTTCAATTAAGTGTCATTTTCAAGTCTTCCTTTAATTTTCATGAACAAGAAAATAACATAAAAGGCCACTGATTCTATTTGGGGAGCACATCCAATGGTCTCACCCTTGATTCCTCACTTTTTTCTATGTCACAATCCACAGCTAGGCTGGGCACGGTGGCTAGCATCTATAATCTCAGCACTTTGGAAAGCCGAAGTGGGAAAATCGCTTGAGCCCAGGGTTTGAGACCACCCTGGGCATAATGAGAGCCCATCTGTACAAAAGGATAAAAAAATTAACCAGGTGTGGTGGCGTGCTCCTGTAGTCTTAGCTACTTAGGAGGCTAAGGCGGGAGGATCACTTGAGCCCAGGAGATCAAGGCTGCAGTGAGCCGTGATCACACCACTGCACTCCAGCCTGGCTGAATGAGCAAGACCCCATCTCAGAACATAAACAAAAACAAAAATCCACAGCTAGATTATCAGTTAATCAATTATAATCCAATTTGTTACTCTTCTTGACCCAGCAGTTGATGTGAAATAAACTAGTTAAGGACTATTTCTAAAACAAACAAAAGTAATTATAGTGAGGTCAGGGCAGGATCTTTACAATAAGCTTGAAAAATGATAGTTTTACAGCCCCATGGAACATACATACTGGAAATGCAGCTTTAGACTTATTCAACATGAAAGACAGCAGGAAAGATCAAAGCCCATTCCAAAACCAGACTTAACAAAACTATCCCCCAGCTATGTGTACTGGCTTCTTGCTGATGTCACCTGCTGAGCAAGTAGCCAACTGGCAAAATAAATGTGCTGAGTATGTGATTAGGTCAGCACACACGTACCAGAAGAGAGGGGTTTGAACCCTGCTAAAGGGGAAAAAAAGGAAGTAGAAAAGACCCATATCATCCCCCAAGCGCCATGAGTTTTGGAGGTATGTTCTTCTTCTTGGGAACAATGTCAGGAGGAATTAACTTCTAGAGTCCATGTACTAAGGATGAGTTTCTATAGAAACCCTTGGACTCTTCACCTTGGGATGCCCTACAAAAATAATATATACCTATCATTAACTTATGGTGATTGTTCTGTTACTCACAAATGCATTTTTATCAACTGTATAAACTGAATCCTCAAAAATATTAAATAAATTATGGAATAATTAGTTTATTCAATTAAGGATAAATAAATTATGGAATAATTTAATATTATTCTGTGAAATATTACATTTGATCCATAAAACCTGCCTCTCTAAATGGCAATATAATTTTAATTGCTGCAAGCTAGTATATTTCATATCAAAAAAGAATGGCAGGATACAGTAGTGTTTAAATAATTACAAAATAAAAGCACTCACCTGAAGCAGCTGTTAAAAATAATAAGCTGAATACAAAATTAGTTCATGTTATATAGCTTATGGAAAAAGTGTGTTGTAGAATGTTGATTTCATGATTATATATTTTTGTAATTATCTGCTCTTGAATATCTGATTTTTATAGCATAGTGTACCGTATTTTATCAAATTATATAAATTGAAATGTCATGCTATTATACCAACAAAGCTGCTAATAATGGTTAACTCTGGGTAGATGGATTAGCAGAGTGAGGGTACATTCATTATTTTGACTGCATTTGCATCCAAATTGTTGATTATTTTGCAACAAAGATGCATTATTAATGTGATGCTTAAAAATAAGAGAAAGAAAAACAATCATTCCACCTCATTACAAAATAAATGTACATTATTTTTTAAATTTAGTGTTTTCATGCCTACTACATAGAAAAAATACAAAATAAAAGTATATTACTGTTGCATGCAAATATTTAGTAAAAAATTAAATTTTCAGCCATAACAGTTTCTTTCAGAAAGCTGTTTGCCAATAAATGTTTCAATCCATTTTCAAGGAATTTTGTTCTTTTTTTTTTTTTTTATTATACTTTAAGTTCTAGGGTACATGTGCATACCGTGCAGGTTTGTTACATATGTATATTTGTGCCATGTTGGTGTGCTGCACCCATCAACTCGTCAGCACCCTTCAATTCATCATTTACATCATGTATAACTCCCCAATGCAAAAAAATATAGAACGCTTCACGAATTTGCGTGTCATCCTTGCGCGGGGGCCATGCTAATCTTCTCTGTATCGTTCCAATTTTAGTATATGTGCTGCCGAAGCGAGCACAAGGAATTTTATTCTTAAGAATATTAATTAAGAAAATAATATGATACTTTAAATATCTATATTTTCAATCATATTTTATATTTGTAACTAAAATACTAATTGCAACACGCAAGTGCAAAATTGATACAATTAAAAACAAATCATGTATTCTTTGTGGGGCAGTAGTTATAACAAGAAACTAAATTTACAAGGCAGATAAACTTCTTTTCATATGAAAACGATGACTATGTGGAACCAAAGCTAACACAGAATGAGCTCTTCATAAGTGTCATGTACTTCTTCAGGAAATGTTATTTTTGCTTATTTCATAGAGGAGAGGTCTTGAGTGTAGAGAGTTCTACTTGCCTGCCCAAGGCCACAGAGGTAATCAGGAACAGAACTTGTATTTTAGACCCATTCTACTGACTTCAAAATATTTAAAAAATATATTTATGATAAAGTAGAGGAATAAATAATTTGCAAAACCAGTAACTGAAAAAACTAATTTAATTTTTGCATATTCAATCTAGTTGTCTTAGATTAGGCTACTATAATAAAATACCATAGTCTGGGTAGTTTAAACAACAGACATTTATTTTGTACAGTTCTGGAGATTTAGAAACTCAAGATCAAGGCGCTGGCCCTTTAGGTCCTGGCGAGGACTCTGTCTGGCTTGCAGATGGCTGCCTTCCTGGTATCCTCACAAGGGAGAGAGAAAGGAAATTCTGGTGTCTCTTTCTCTCCTTATAAAGGCACTGATGACATCATGGGGATCCCAACCTCAGGATCTCATCTAAAGCTAATTACCTGCCCACCTCCTAATACCATTACCCAGTGGGTTAAGGTTTCAACATGTAAATTTTGGGAGGACACAAACATTTGATCCATAAAACCTGCCTATCTAAATGTCAATATAATTTTAATTGTTGCAAACTAGCAAATTTTATATCAAAAAAGAATGACAGAATATAGTAGTGTTCAAATAATTACAAAATAAAAGCATTCACCTGAGTCTATTCTTATAATATACTTCTATGAAACTCTGAATGTTGAAATTAATCATGGAATCATAGAACAAATCCAGGGCATATGAGGCATCTCATTTCCATGTGCAGTTCCACTGGATTCTATGTTCTCTGCACAGAGTTCCCACAGCCAAGCCAGTGACACACACACACTAGAGTACCAGGGACTTCCACCCAAGTGCAGACACGAAAGTATGTCATTCAACGTTAAGTATGTACCTAAAATTTTACAGTTTGCATGATAGAGTGTAAAGGGAATACATCCTTGGATTTCATAAACAATCAAATTTTGAAACTTGCTTTTTTGAACATTTGCACGTGAGGTATGATCACTTATATCTTGCAATGAACCCACCCAAAGTCATTGGATGAGAATTTTTTTTCCTGGTTTTGTAAAGTCTTTAGCTAAGAAAATGTGGCCTTTAATTAATCCCAGATAACTGTATCAAGAGAGTGCTCCTCTTTTTGCTTTACTCACTAAGGAATCCAAATACAAATCTGCCTGATGATAGAAACTTTCTTTAGCTTTGGTTTTATATTTAATTATTCCAAGATCTCTCCTTTATTACTTGACTTTTTCCATTTTATTCTTGGGCTTCTTGTTTTTAAAATGGTATTAAATATTTGTTGTATCTCAAATCATCTTGGTTCATTTGGGAAGTCTATATGGTATGTTTTAAAATTATACTTGTTTATATACTTATTTTTCAGAGATGGGGTCTCACTGTGTTGCCCAGGCTGAACTCCTGGACTTAAGTGCTCCTCCTGCCTCAGCCCCCTCAGTAGCTGATACTACAGGTGTTTGCTACAGCATCTGGCTATTTTCTGAGCATCATTAAGTAGCTAACGAAGTAACTTACAACTACTAGGCTTTAAAAGGTACCTTGTTTCATTATTATGAAAGACAGAATGTGTCCTATTGCTGAATATCATCTTAAAGAGTATTCAGATTTCAAAAAACATATTAAGTATCAAGATTTTGATGATTAAAAGATACCTGCTTATGACCAATTGGCTGAATTTGAATGGACAGTCACCCTCTTTTAAAACATTTTAAATAAACACAGAGGCTCCTCCTGCCCTTGCTTTCTGTACTGATTGATCTAGGAGGGGCCATCTCCATACCTGTGTTGCCTCATGTCCATGAATAAAGTGCAGTGCCACACTTATCTACACGAACCTCCCCACCTGAAGAGAGTAATTTAAAGAGTAAGAGGATTTGCTTATAAACACTGAGTCACTGCTGCGCAGTGGCTCACATCTGTAATCCCAGCACTTTGGGAGGCTGAGGTGGGCAGATCACCTGAGGTCGGGAGTTCGAGACCAGCCTGACCAACATGGTGAATCCCCAT
This sequence comes from Rhinopithecus bieti, assembly GCF_001698545.2. Lineage (NCBI taxonomy): Eukaryota > Metazoa > Chordata > Mammalia > Primates > Cercopithecidae > Rhinopithecus > Rhinopithecus bieti. Next base: position 695,114 of record NW_016806392.1, on the reverse strand, counting down.
TTCTACTAAAAATACAAAAATTAGTCATGCATGGTGGTGCATACTGGTAATCCCAGCTACTCAGGAGGCTGAGGCAGGTGAATCACTTGAACCGGGAGGCAGAGGTTGCAATGAGCCGAGATCGTACCACTGGACTCCAGCCTGGGCAACAAGAGTAAAAGTCCATCTCAAAAAAAAGAAAAAAGAAAAAAAAAAAAACTGGGTTACCTGTTACCATCTGAGACTCAGTTCCTGGAGGCAAGAGGGTCTATGAAACGTGCACAGAAATGTGCAGATGTATACTGCAGGCTGTGCTATCAGGCAATCTACAAGCTACAGAGCTCGACTCTGCTGCTCACTCTTTGTTAACTTCCAAAATCTAACTTTTTTTCTCATTTGTATTAAAAAGAAGAATAATACAACACAGCACTGTTGTGAGGACTTGATTTTTGCAGTACATGTAGGCATTAGTATGTAGGAATTAGTCTAGAGAAGGCTTTTTACATGGTGGCAGCTGAATAAGTGTTATTTCCCTGCATTATTTTTTTAATTTCATTTTTAGTGTGATTTTAATAGTGTATGTTGCACATGTATGTGTTGCTTAACTGTGTATTTGTATTGTACTATAACATGGGTCTTTTATTTAATTGTTTTGAAGATCAAACATTCTCTAAGGTTTAGCAATGGAAAAACAAATTGTGTATAACTGAGCAGCTGAGTGTCCATCTAATGTGAAGGGAAACCTTCCTAAAGGGACATCACACTTTTGGGATAGGAAAGAAGCCTATGTGTAGAGAATGAGAAGTAAGCACTGGTGGCTGGCATTGTCCTGGACATGTTCTGAGAGGGATTTTATCAGAACAGAGGCCGGAGGGTGAGTAGATCCACCTAGAGCAAGCTGAGCAAGATGGTGCGGTAATGCCTGGGAGCATGACTGAAGCAAAGTGCCTGCCATCCAGGCAGTCACAACACAGTTCTGAACCTCACACCATCTGCAGTGGGACAACTTGCTGACTGCATGTCAATTACCTGAGAGGAGCAATCTGCTATGCAGGATCTGTCACCTGCCATTTGATGGCCATGCTCAAAATTCCCCAAGGCAATAAGTCAATGTGCCTCATGTCCAGGGGGTTTTGGAGAAAGGGTGCCCACTCTTATTGTTAGGTTAAATTAAGCATGCAAAGAACTTTTTCAACCAGAATAAGAAGATACTACAAGATGAAAACCAACCCATCAAATGGCTATCAGACATATTCAAGGATAATATTAATACCAACCATTTCATAGATATTTGTGCATTGTAAGAAGTTACTACCAACACATTTATTTTCCTGCAAATGTAAATGTATGCTTGACTCTAAGTTTTCAAGATGCTCTTTAATGAAGTCATTGTTTTACTTATGTAAGATGACTAATATCATTTTACATAGCGAGCTAACCTTTTATTATGCAAATTATAAAAAAGTAAATAATAAAAATAATATCTTATATATGATACAAGGCTTTTCTATTTCCTTTCTATTCCTGTGCGTCTTCCATAATGGCATTCTTTTGTTGCCTCTGCCTAAGATGTATATATATTTATACACACACACACACACACACATACATATACTAATTCTGCATCCCTTGTTGCTATGGCTTTGTTTCTCTTCCAACATGATAATTTACAATAAAATTCTGCTATCTCAGCAGGACGATTTTACTTCTATGGCTCTTGGGGGATTAACAGACTGCAAATTGTTTATCCTGTAATTCCTTCAGAAAATATTATTTCCTTTAATTTTGTTTAAAAACTCACACATAATCGGTATTGATTTTAAGACACAAAGGATCACTGAAAGTTTGAAAGTATGATTTAATGTAAATTTTTTTTGGTAATTTTAAACTGGTCTGCAGCTATTTTGTTGAACAGTTTTATAACTGTCCACTTCTTATAACCTAATACGGTGTGTTTCCAGGGAAGAGTAAACAACCATTACCTTCTCATCTGTTTCAATTTTCTCTTCTTGTCAGTTACCTCTTTCCTTGGCTAACCATGGAAACTCATAAACATCAAAGTTGGTTCATTTGTATTCCTGTTTCCAAACATCAAATAAAATCATCCATAAATTAATTTTATGAGCAATTAAGTTCTTCCAAGTCAATACTTTCTAAATTGATTTCTCTTTTACAATCAAGACACAGTTTAGCTTCATTTTATAACATTAGGCACAGCTCTCAGTTGGTTTTTCCATTTTAATTTTGGTGTCTACTTACTTTTATTTTTTTAAGTAAAAATAAAATTTGGCGAGACAGAGTGAAAGACAGGAAGAATACCTGAAAAAGGTTGGTGAAGGAGAGGCTGATGCCATGACCTGAAGAACTAAGAGGTGAAGGCAAAGGGGTACCTACAGGAGGGACACTGTCGGGGTGGCATCCAGAGCTGGCACTTAGCGGGCACAGGGAGGGGATTCAAATCAGCCAGCAGCCCGGGACAGACACGGGACATTCAGCATGTGTTATGGATGTCAGGAGATGTGGTTTGAGATAAACATTTGGCTTCTCCAAAGTCTTCATATGGTCACCTGGAAGACATTTTCACAGAACATTGACAACTTTGATTCTAAGAGTATTTGAAACAATACTAGAAAAAAATAAAAAAGGAAAGTGGGGAGGTTCCCCCAAAGTGTATGCCTGTTCTGAAGAAAAATAAACAGTGTTGGTCCAAGGAGAAATAGAAAGTCAAATATTACTTCAAATGGTTGCTACAGAGATTAAATTAAATGAGATGATAAAAGGGTTAGCACAGTGCCTGCTTGTAATAAGCTGCCAATGTTTACAGATCATATGCTGATGACTGTGATTATCATTACTATCTGTATCAAGGTTTGTAACTGCAGTAGCCTTTTCTTTATTTATACTTCGTTCTTGTTTCATTTTATCCGTGTTCTCTATTTCTCCCGTTTTTGGGAAATTACTGCTGACTAGAACTTTTTGTCTGATCCCCATGGAGGAAAGCTACGGTGCAGATCCAAGAAATAGCTCAGCTGTTGGAATTCCAACTACAGTGCAAGATAAAGAGTCTCCCATGCTTATCGACTAAAATCTGGCAAGACCAGGGTACATCAAAAGCTTCAGATCAATTTGTCGAAGGGAAGGCTGAATCCATTATCAAAACACCATTGCAACAGCATAGTATAATGGTGACAAAGGAAAAAATCAGATACATGGGGAAACAAGTACCTAAGTGTGAGGCCACACGTGTCATTGATGAGATTAGCATTAGGTTGGTGCAAAAGTAGTTGCAGTTTTTGCATTACTTTTCATGGCAAAAACCGCAATTACTTTTGCACCACCCTAAAATGAAAAAAATGAAGCAAGAATAGAAGTATAGCTATAGCATGAGAAAGAGCTTGTGAAAGCCAGGAACCAGGAAATAAGATGCATCCCTTCTCTGGAAATCACTCTTTTATACACACTATGGCATATTTGGCATGAAGCAGAAAACAACTATTGTTGGTTTGGGCTGCTATCCCAAAATAACTTAGAGTGGGTAACTTATAAACCACAGAATTTCATTGCTCATAGTTCTAGGGACTGGGAAGTCCATGATCACAGTGCCAATAGATTCAGTGTCTGGTGAGGGCCCCATCTTTCTGGATGGCACTTTTTATGTGTCCTCACATGGCAGAAGGGCAGAAAGGACCCCAGAGCTCTCTTTGCCTCTTTGGGTACTAATCCAATGCATGAAGTTTTATCCTCATGGACTAATCCCCTTTCAAAGGTCCCACTTTCCAATACCACCATCTTTGTGATTAGGTTTCAATACATGAGCCTTGGAGAGACACAAACACTCAGACCACAGCACACCCATTTTTCTCATGCTCTTCATTCTGGATGGGGCAAGGCCATGGGCTGTCTGAGTACACCCTCTACAACAGCACTATCTCACTTGGGAAGCCCTAGCCACCTGTGGGTAGTGAAATTTTGACAGTCACGAGTCTGAAAAAGGATGTTATAAATGTAAAGCACACTCCATATTTTGAAGACTTGCACACAGAAAAAAAATGTAAAGTATCTCATTAACAATTTTTAATATTATTTATGTTGAAATGATATTTTGGATGTTTTATGCTGAATAAAATATATTAAAATTAATTTTATCTGTTTCACTTCACTTATTTAAATATGTCTACCAGAAAATACAGAATTGTATCCATGGCTAGCATTATATTCCTTTTATGTAGAACTGCTCCGGGAATCTTGATCTACTCTCCTTGTTCTGATTACAGTATTTCAGAGTACTGGGCTTGGCTGTCATGTCATTAGGAGTGCAGTATTTCTTTCAATGCATCCATGCTCAGATGCTCTGTCAAGGTAGTTATTATATTAAGGTGTGGTCTTCAGGGCAGGATGTGAGTGAATCTGAGAAACAGGTACAAAGGAAGAAGACATATAATTAAAGTTAAACAGGTCATGAAGTTCCATTATAAAGTTGTCATCATTAACCCAGGCACACATTCTCTGCCAATTTAAATTTATTTCTTAAATTTAATTCTCGAAGCACTGTTACCAGCTTGATACTACTAGCTTTGTTTTACAGATAATAAAACTTATACTTCCGGAAGTCCAGTAACTAGCCCGAAGTCCCAATTTAGGCAGTGGAGCTAGAATTTCAGTAGAGTTCTATGTTGAGCTCAGTGCCGTGGTCTCTATGAGTGAGTGCCTACTGCACACAGCTTCAGGGCAAAAGTATCGTATCCAGGAAGTGAATAGGCTGAAAATTTCTTCTCAAAGGAATTATGTAAGGACTCAATAGGTCTCCAAATCCATTTGTGTCTTTATTTGGATTTCAAACTATCTCCTAATACTAAATTTGTTCAGGATGTACTATTAAATGAAAGGTTCAAGAATCTCTGAATAACTTCTAGTCTTAAAGAAAAAAAGTATACACATTCCAACCAATTAAATATTCAACTGGAATTAATTCAAGTAAAGCTCAATACCTAACCTTGCTTTGAATGTTTTAATTTGATCAGTTGTAAACAAATTGTGATTAACATACTCCTTCAGCTTACATTCAGGGATTTGTGCTTAAGTAGTAAGGAAAACAAAGATAAGTAAGAACTAGTTTTTGTTCTTTTAGACTAAACAGCTTGTAGAAGAGGGAGGGAACGCAAGCAATTAATGTGATGAATTTTTGTAAATGCCATAATAAGTGTACAAGATAGAAAAGTGACAAAGTTAAAATATTAACATGGATTGGAGGAGAACAGAAAATGCTTAATGGAAGAGTACATGTTTGGGGACTTGAACAAAAACTACATGTAATAAGACAGAGATGTGAAACAGCAATGCACAGTCTGGACACCTTAGATCCTGGCAATACCTTTTTTGCTCCCAATAACATGCAACAGGAGAGGTCAGGCTGGTATTGAGTAGCAACCTTGACGAAGTGTGGAATATTTCTAACCATAACTGTGGGGATGGAAGATGGAAATAACATTGAGGAGACATACAGTGAATTAATGGATCACTGAACATCTTGGAGTTTCTAATTATCTTGGTCGTGGGCTTTTCTTTGCTCACACTTAGCTGCTAAATCCTAACAGCAAGAAAGGCAGATGGGTGATCAGTACTGTAGTGTCAACTTATACTATGAGAGCAAGATACAGTTAAAGAGGCCAGGTGTTGAAGAGTTTTAGCAAAAGAGTGGATAAATTGGCATTCTAAGGGATTAAACTTGTTAAGGAATAAAGCTAAGAAAAGGTTGAAGAAACAGACAATGGGAGTGGCCAAGAGCCTGAGAACAGTATCTCTTGATTGTCCAAGTAGAATAATATATACTGACTGGCCAAGTAGAATGGGTTAAGTAAGGGATAGAGGTGAAGACAGATTAAATAATAGGCTTTATTGGTTTATTGATTTTTAAAAATTTGTATCCCTAAATATCCATAAAATGGCATTGCTTAAGTAGTATAATACTTAAAATGGAGAGATAACATAGCTAATATTTTCTGTAAATTTTCCGGGGAAAATAACTTAAAATACAAATAATAATGATCTGGCATTGAAATTTACCTCTGCAGAGAGCATAAAAAGGCAATATACTGTTAGATGACAACAATGAAATATCAAAGGTCATGTATTCTTAAGGATATTGTTTAAATTTAATATATATTCTCACAAAATATCCAAAAAATTCAATTCTTTTCACTTTATTTCTTAAACTGTTCATATATAAGCAAATAATCTATGCTTTAAAATATATATATTTGCTGTGTGATGATTAACATAAAGTCAGTGCAGAAGTATTTGCGCAAATGCAAGGGAAATTCACCCGTGGGGAATTCCAGCAGCAGGGGCGGCTTGCCCACCCCCTGGAGAGAAGGACTCCAGTCTTCTGCTGTGGGATCCTGTGAATTTCTCTCATCCCAGAAATTAGTCCTGCATGGGCCTAGATCTGATTTCAAGAACAGGTTCAATAGTTTCAACAGAGAATCTCAGCGGCCCGCTAGGTCTCTTCCGTATCTCGGGCAGTGGAGCTGAGGTTGCGGGTCGCGGGGTTGCGCCGGCGGCTGTGCGATCTCGCCTGTTCACGTCTCTTCTCTTGGAGGCCCCAAAACCGCCGCTCAGCCCCGCACAGGGCAGAGAAAAACCCACCCTAAAACCGGCGTCCGGGTAGCCGCGTCTCCCTCCATATCCAGCTTTCAAGGAAGCAGGAAGAATTCTGTGAATTCCACCCATCCGGCATGGGAAAGGGCGGCATTCCCAGTCCTGCCCCGCAGCTCCGCGCACTAAACCCGGCCCATGGCCGCAGCGCCGCGCAGGAGGAACCTGAAGGCGCGGAGCCCCCGCTGCCCTGAGCGCCCTGGGGTTTCTGGTCTCGTTGATGATCCCTGCAGCGTCGAGTGCTCTCCGTCCTGGGTATTTTCCAATCTATTTTAGCCATCTAGTAATAATGGGGGGAGGGAGGGATGACTTCAGAAAAGAAAGGAGAAAGTCACGACAAAGAACAGAAATAAACTCCTTGTAAGTACAGAGCGGGAAGGGAGACAACAGGGGCCAAATGGAAGCCGGGAATACCGGTGCGGGGAAGAGGCTTTGCGAGGCCGCCAAAAGCTGAGCATGGCCTGAGTTATAGGGACAGATTCAAAGTGCTGTAGCTCAACAGATTTTAATCTTCTTCCTGCTAGTGAGCATTCGACGTTACTGGTCCTACGGAGCATTTTCTTCCACATCCTCTGATTTAGACATAACTGATTTAAAAAAAAAAAATGATATACCAAAATTAAAATATGAGCATAGCTATCCATCTGTATATCTGTAAATATAAAGGTGAAATGTGAGCTTCTGAAATTTATTTGGTAATAAAAATTGAAGAACACTATTAACTCATGTATTGGTAAATTTTGTTTGTTGACATAGAAAGCATGCTTCAAACTGTGAGTAAAATTGATTTTTGGGATCTGTGTTCACGGAATAGAGAATTCTTTTCCAAGAGCAAGAACCCTTTAAAATTAAATATAATGGAATTTGTCGAGAAGACCCTTTTGCAAAGACTATCTCTGTTCCTAAAATAAAATCTTCTCATTTCATAACCGTATTGAATTTTATAGTAGAGGATAAAATAGGAGTTGTTACAGTAAGCATTTTGACAAATCAGTTGACACTGCAACTAAAATCAGCTTAAATTTACACAAATAGCCGTCCTTTGAAAAGCACTTACTGTCATGCCAACCCCAGTGCTAGGTGTTTTTAATGCATTATGTCATTTATCATTACAGTTATGGTAGAGATGAAGAAATGAATTCTGAGATTTAACAAATTAAGTAATACCCTAGTGGTATTTTTAAGATTAGCAGAGGTGGAATTCCAGCCAAGGCATTCTGACTCCAAGGTCCTTGCTGTGAAGCCCTCAGTTATCCTCCACCCTGCCTTTCTCACTAAGGCAAATGGAGGGAACCTTAGAAGAGATCCATATTTATCCAAATAAGTAGTGGATACATTCTTGCATTAATGTCTCTGGGTGAAATGTTTAGTCCGTTAAACCTTTGTAACAAAGATCGGCATCATAAAATATTACAGACCCTTATACAGACCCCCATGCTCAACCTCTCATATGCGCATACAACAGTGTGAGATCTTCCAAATACGTGCAACTCTTATTTCTACATTTAGGTCATATTGTGTCCAGAATTGGTTCCTTCCAGTGGGTTCTTGGTTTGGCTGACTTCAAGAAGGAAGTGTGGACCCTAGCTGTGAATGTTACAGTTCTTAAAGATGATGTGTCCAGATTTGTTCCTCCCGGTGGGTTCCTGGTCTTGCTGACTTCAGGAGTGAAGCCACAGACCTTGGCAGTGAGTGTTACAGCTCATAAAGGTAGTGCAGCCCCAAAGAGTGAGCAACAGCAGGATTTATTGTGAAGAACTAAACAACAAACCTTCCACAGCATGGAAAGGGACCCGAGTGGGATGCAGCTGCTGGCCCCGTGGCTAGCTTTTATTCCCTTATTTGGCTCACATCCTGCTGATTAGTCCATTTTACAGAGTGCTGATTGGTCCATTTTACAGAGTGCTGATTGGTGCATTTACAAACCTTTAGCTAGAATACAGAGTGCTGATTGGTGCGTTTACTATCCTTTAGCTACACAGAAAAGTTCTCTAAGTCCCCACCCAACCCAGAAGCCCACCCGGCTTCACCTCTCAATATGATGATACATTTACAGTTCAGCAGAGGTCTGATTTTGGCCTAGTGAGAAGGAAGGGGCCATTTTTTATTATACATGGAATGGGTTTTCCCAGAGCAATACCGTTTCACGCTTTCCATTTGCCTTCTGGTGGTCTGCACGAGTTCCTGTTTTGGAGCTGTCCATTTTACACTGCAGCTTCCTTGTCTCACCAGTTTCAAAGCTCCGTGGTCCAGGTTGCTACCAGTTATCTATGTTCGTTAGGATTATTCTCACTAGAATTAGGATTGAGAGCTATTTTCTTTCTCTCTTTCTTTCTCTCTCTCTTTTTTCCTTTTTTTTTTTTTTTTTTTTTTTTTTTTTTTTAGCCTGCGGAGAACCATATTTAAATAATTGCTTCTATTAAAACCTTAGTCTGTTAGATTTTCATCTCGTAAGAGTGTAAATTTGCACATCCTTTTTACACAAGTCTTTTCAAATTTTTTCTCCCTGGCAAATAATACTGTTAATAAACACTAAAAAGTAATTTTTTTATTTTACTATTTTACTACTCATTGCAACTATAACATAAATTATTGAATATTAACATCATTTTTTCCCTTCCCTTCTTCTGTAACTCATGTGCTTTCCTTTCTCATTTCCTGTGATTTAAGGCAAGCTAGCAGGCTCTTCTGTCTGGTCTTCCTCTGCCATTAACTCTCCTCTGAAACACTCCTGTCTCAGTGACCAGTTTCTCTCAGCTCTTATATCATGTATAACTGGTATTGCTCCTTGAAATCTCAGACAGAGTAAAACACCTCTTTCTTCACAATAAAGTCGTAAGCCTCTCAAACCAACAAATGCTTTCTGAGACAAAGAACCTACCACTGCTGAAGTTCTTTCCCTTTTGAGGAATAATGTCTTTCTAGTTGGAACTGCTTTCTGGTTTTTTTTTTTTTTTTTTTCTTTTTTGAGACTGAGTTTCACCCTCACTCTGTGGCCCAAGTTGGAGTGCTGTGATGTGATCTCGGCTGGCTGCAACCTCCACCTCTCGGGTTAGAGTGATTCTCCTGCCTCAGCCTCCCAAGTAGTTGAGATTACAGGCCCACACCACCACACCTGGTAAAGTTTTCTATTTTTAGTAGAGATAGGGTTTCACCATGTTGGCCAGTCTTGTCTCACACTCCTGACCTCAAGTGATCCACCCCCTTGACCCCCCACAGTGCTGGGATTACAGGCATGAACCACCATGCCTGGCCAAAACCTGCTTTCTTTGATGGTGTCTTTAAATAAGTTGCTTTATGTCTGATTGTGGCACTAAGCACAATTGGTCTTTGCAGTTACTGGAATTTCATCTTTAATATCAGGAATATTAACTGACCAAACAATGGTGTCATCCTAAAGTATAAGACTATCTCTCTGTTGATAAGAATTTGGGGAACTCATCTAAGCCAGCATCACAGTATATAAGGAGCATACTCAGCAGGGGTTTCTATCAAATTAATGGATATTAAAAAGATTAATAAAATATACAATTCTTAAACAAACATAACCTTAATATACAAAATCTGTTGGTATTTCACTAATTATTTTGCCAATTCAGGATGTTTTCTGTAACTTGTATTAAAGTCTGAGCTTCTAAAAGACTATTCTTGTTCCCACAGCATTTTGCATGTTTAGGTACATTTATGTCAGATGCCTATATATTTATGACTGTTATAATCCTCCTGATGAATGGACTCTTTTATCACAACATGATTACCTAGATTACCTACTCTGGCTCTGGAGACATTTGTTGACATAAGATCTATGTTGTCTGATGTAAGTATTACTAGTCAGCCTTCTTTTGTTTACCATTCACATGGAATGTATTTTTCCATCTCTTCGCATTCAGCCTGTCTTTAAATCTTGAGTTTTATTTTTCTAGAAAGCAAATAGTTGGATGTTGTCTATATATTTACCTTTACAAACAAGTTTCATCATTTTTTATGCTATTGTGTTGTTGTTTAGTTGTTCTTTCATGTAAACCTGAAAAAATAACTTTTTGTAAGGCAAGTTAAGTAGTGAAGTGTTTCTTTAGGTTTTGATTGTCTGAGAAAGTCTTTGACTCCCCTTCATTTTGGAAGGACAGCTTTGCCAAGGATGGTATCCTTTCTTGGAAGCTTTTTTTTTTTTTTTTTTTTTTTTTTTTTTTTTTTTTTTTTTTTTTTTTAGAGAAAACAATTTATCTCATTCCACGCTTTTCTGGAATGCAATCTTTCTACTGGAAAATCCACTGGTAGTGTTATAGAGGTTCCCTTGTACGGGACAAGTCATATTTTTCTTGCTGCTTTCAAAATTCTCTGACTCTGACTTTTGAGAGTTTGATTATAATGTATTTTGGTTTGGGTTTTTTAGGTTCAGATTTTTGGTGTCCTCTGGGCTTCCTAGATCTGAATGCTTTTTTCTTTTCCAGATTGGGAAGCTTTCAGCCATTTTTTAAAAAATAAACTTTCTTCTTATTTCTTTCTTTTCTGTTTCTGAGACTGTCAAAATATATTGATCTGGTTGATAATGTCCCATCATTTCATAGGCTTTCTTCACAATTTTTCATTATATTTTCTTTATTCCACTGAAAGTCATCATTGGATGACTTCCAATGATCTGCCCATGTGTTCATAATCCTTTCTTCTACTTATTTATTCTGTTGTTGAACCCCTCTATTGACTTCTTCAGTTTACTTACTGTATTCTTCAGCTCTATAATTTCTGTTTGGTACTTTTCAATATTTTCTATGACTTTTACTGAAATTCTTATTTTACTTATGCATTGCTCTCCTGACCTCAGTTAATACACTTATGCACATTATTTTCTGTTGGGTAAATCACATATTTCCTTTTCATTAGGATTGGTTTATGGAGATTTACCTTTTTAAATTAATTTTCTTTGTCTGCATCAGTGCATTAGATAAAACAATGACCTCTCTCAGTTTTCACATACTGGCCTTTTACAAGAGAAGACCCTCATCAATCAGCCTAGATAAAGATTCTGGAACCTCTCTAATGTCTGTGCTGGTCTCAACTATCACCTTTGTTTTTAGCAGCCCCTGGAATCTAGAGTATGTCAAGTCCCATGAGTGCCCTGAGACAGCCAAGATAGAAGCTAGTCTCTTAGTAGAAGCCAGAAAAGTTGGGGCACTAGATATGTGTTCTAATACCTTTTCTCTGCAGAGAAACTGGGAGTTGCAATTCTTGCTCATTCACTTTCTCCTAAGCTGGAGAGGGAAGCTGCAGCAAACACCCACATGCTTGTTCACAGTGCAGTCTCTTTTAAACCAGTTCTTTTTTATCTGTATCCCTCAGGGGCCTAGCCAATGCCAGGCCTCATCAGCTCTTGGAGACAGGCAGGTTAGAAGCCATTCAGTCCCTACGGGAAAAGTAGGGAAGCCAGATGTGTAGTAAAATGCCTTATAGGAAGAACCTAGAAGGATTAGTTTTATTGCTGGAGCAAGCTGGAAGCAAGCAACAGGAAGTGCCCCCACACACTCATTCAGGCTTTCAGGGGACTAGTGATTGCCTGTCCCATTAGTTCCCAGAAACAGGAGAGTTAAAAACCAGATCCTTGGGCAGCAGATGGAAAAAATAAGGCACTAGGTGTGTAGTATAACACCCAATGAGAAACGAGGATCTGAGTTTTAGTCTCTGCTCATTGTGCTGAACTGAAGGGATCAGCCACAGTGAGTGCTTGCACTCCTGCTAGAACTATCTTTTGGCTCCTTGTAGTCCCTGGAAAACTAGTTCATCCTGGACCCACTGGCTTTCAGAAACAGGCAAATTAGAAGCCAGAGCCTCACGTAGCAACTGGAAAATTTGTGGTGCTAGATGTGTGGTTCAAACCTTTCACTTCTCAGGGAAACACTGGAAGTTGTGACCTCCCTCTTGATTGCATGTCCTGTGCTAGGGATGGAGTTTATATTGAGATTGTGTCTCAGATTTTCATATCAATTTCAATATGGGTATTGTCTCACTCTCTGAATGTGCAGCATTCAAATACTGACTGGATTTCTCACAAAGCGAGTTAATCCATGTCTAGCTGGTAATTTGGGGGGAAGGAGAGTCTGAAACCTCCTACTCAAATGTCTTGAAGATCATCCCTTCTCCCCACAGCATTTAAAACATGTTTTACTGACTTCATTTAACACACAACATTTTATGAACTATCAGAACTTCTTAAATATTGCATTAGATTGCTATAGCTGTAATGACAATATACCACAGATCAGGTGGCTCAAACAGCAGAATTCTTTTTTTCTCTCACAGTTCTAGAGGCTAGAAATTTGACCTCAAGGTGTCAGCAGGGCTGGTGTCTTCTGAGTTCTCTCCCTTTGGCTTATAGATGGCCATTTCCCCTCTACATCTTCACATGGTCTTCCTTTTGTACACGTCTACATCTTAATATCATCTTCTTATAAGCACACTAGTCATATTGTATTACAGTTCACCCTAATGAACTCATTATAACTTAGTCACTTAGTTATAACTTATTCACTAAGTTATAACTTAGGTCTTTAAAGACCTTATCTCCAAATACATTCACATTCTGAAGTACTGGGAGTTAGGACTTGAACATAGGAATTTTGAAGGGACACAATTCATCCCATACCACTCAATCCTCTGACCCCACAAAGTTTGTGTCCTCACATGCAAAATGCATTTACGTATTCTCAACAGACCCATTTGATGCTTAACCCATTCTAGCATCAAATTTAAGTGAATGTCTCATCTAAGTATCATCAAAATCAATTATGAGTGATATGAAGGCATTATTCATCCTGAGGCAACATTTTTCTCTAGCTGTGAACCTGTGAAAACAGATAACAGATCTGTAAATCCCAAAATGCAAGGGTGGGACAGGCATATGATAGACAGTTGCATTCTAAAGAGGAGAAATCAGAAAGGAGAAGGGGACTGCAGGTCCCAAGCAAGTCTAAAACTTAGCAGGGCATATCCTATAAGATTTTAGTGCAATTAAGTGAACTACCCTGGAATGTAAGTAGAAAAAGGAGGGAGATTTCATTACCTCAGAGTGTTGTCAGGACTCTATCTTTAGGGAGATATTATCTCTAGCTTCCAGGGGTGGTGTTATGCAAATACTTTTGTAGTTGCTCAGAAGACTTGGAGAGACAACAGAATTATAAATAATCATCTCCCAAAGAAATGATATCAGATTCCATATTCAGAGAGTTCAAATTCCTACTTTCAAAAAGTTGAAGCCTATTCTTTACAATGTCTAACCTCAACTTGACTGAAACAAGAGATGAGTATTTTATAAACACTGGGATACACTAAATAAAAAGTACTGAAAGATATTAAGGGGGGAAATGTCTGTCAGTGTGATTAAGTCGTCAATGTCTGCTAACTGGCATTTATCAATGTCAGTTTCCAACCCTCCCACAAAGACTTCAGGACAGAGGTTCTATCCTTCTTGATGATGACATTTATAAGGAATGCTTTAAAAAAAATTTTGGATTGCAAAAGATTTGCATCTCAAAGAGCAGAGAAAGGTTACGAGTGCATTCTAGTACTTCAGAATGTACGTTGCATGTTTACTAATGTAAATGTTCTAAGATAAACGTCAAGGGCCTAGAGTCAGGTGTTGGTTGGAACAGACCTGGCATGTTAAGGGAGCTGGAATCATCTGAGGGCATGGCCTGGAACTGACAGCAGCCATCCTAGAGTTTGATCTAGTCTCTTAGTGTGGGACAGTTAGATGAACCCATTTGTACTGGGTGTGCAGTTCTCAGTAACAAGAAGCTAAATCCAAAAACATAATATATTGATATATTTGGTATAAATTTTTAAAATAAATGCATATTTTAATGTATTACATGTTTTCAAAGAATGAATAATGGCGAAGTACAAATAATATCATAGAGTCAAAAGTGTCAAAAGTAAATAATGTCATTAGAGGCAGGTGAGAAATGGGATCTCCATATATGTTTATGGAATGAGGACATTGGGTGAGCAAAGATTTCCTTTCAGTGTTAGTGTGAGAATATTCTCCTGGGTTAACCTATTACATATTCAGTAGAAGATGGAAGGCAAAATTTACTTTTCCTGGAGAATTATTAAATCATTTCTGTGCAAGATTGTGAAGGAGAATTATTGACAGCTGGAGCACTTGGAAGATAATCCTGTTTATAGTATGAATTTTCTGGTATGATGCCTTTTTTTTCTGGTGATGGGAGTATGCATTCATCAAAATCTTGAGACTATATGTGTATGTGTGTGTGTATATATAGTATATATGTGTATGTGTGTGTATATATATAGTATATATGTGTGTGTATATATATAGTATATATGTGTGTGTGTATATATATAGTATATATGTGTGTGTGTGTATATATATAGTATATATGTGTATGCGTGTGTATATATATAGTATATATGTGTATGTGTGTGTATATATATAGTATATATGTGTGTGTGTGTATATATAGTATATATGTGTATGTGTGTGTATATAGTATATATGTGTGTGTGTGTATGTATAGTATATATGTGTATGTGTGTGTATATATATAGTATATGTGTGTGTGTGTATATATATAGTGTATATGTGTATGTGTGTGTATATATAGTATATATGTGTATGTGTGTGTATATATATAGTATATATGTGTGTGTGTGTATATATATAGTATATATGTGTGTGTGTGTGTATATATAGTATATATGTGTATGTTTGTGTATATATATAGTGTATGTGTGTGTGTGTATATATATAGTATATATGTGTGTGTGTGTATATATATAGTATATGTGTGTGTGTGTATATATATAGTGTATATGTGTGTGTGTGTGTATATATAGTATATATGTGTATGTGTGTGTATATATATAGTATATATGTGTGTGTGTGTATATATATAGTATATATGTGTGTGTGTGTGTATATATAGTATATATGTGTATGTGTGTGTATATATATAGTATATATGTGTGTGTGTGTATATATATAGTATATATGTGTGTGTGTGTGTATATATAGTATATATGTGTATGTGTGTGTATATATATAGTATATATGTGTGTGTGTGTATATATATAGTATATATGTGTATGTGTGTGTATATATAGTATATATGTGTATGTGTGTGTATATATAGTATATATGTGTATGTGTGTGTATATATATAGTATATATGTGTGTGTGTATATATATAGTATATATGTGTATGTGTGTGTATATATAGTATATATGTGTATGTGTGTGTATATATATAGTATATATGTGTGTGTGTGTGTATATATAGTATATATGTGTGTGTGTGTGTATATATAGTATATATGTGTATGTGTGTGTATATATATAGTATATATGTGTGTGTGTATATATATAGTATATATGTGTGTGTGTGTGTATATATAGTATATATGTGTATGTGTGTGTATATATATAGTATATATGTGTGTGTGTGTATATATATAGTATATATGTGTGTGTGTGTGTATATATAGTATATATGTGTATGTGTGTGTATATATATAGTATATATGTGTGTGTGTGTATATATATAGTATATATGTGTGTGTGTGTGTATATATAGTATATATGTGTATGTGTGTGTATATATATAGTATATATGTGTGTGTGTGTATATATATAGTATATATGTGTGTGTGTGTGTATATATAGTATATATGTGTATGTGTGTGTATATATATAGTATATATGTGTGTGTGTGTATATATATAGTATATATGTGTGTGTGTGTGTATATATAGTATATATGTGTATGTGTGTGTATATATATAGTATATATGTGTGTGTGTGTATATATATAGTATATATGTGTGTGTGTGTGTATATATAGTATATATGTGTATGTGTGTGTATATATATAGTATATATGTGTGTGTGTGTATATATATAGTATATATGTGTGTGTGTGTGTATATATAGTATATATGTGTATGTGTGTGTATATATATAGTATATATGTGTGTGTGTGTATATATATAGTATATATGTGTGTGTGTGTGTATATATAGTATATATGTGTATGTGTGTGTATATATATAGTATATATGTGTGTGTGTGTATATATATAGTATATATGTGTGTGTGTGTGTATATATAGTATATATGTGTATGTGTGTGTATATATATAGTATATATGTGTGTGTGTGTATATATATAGTATATATGTGTGTGTGTGTATATATATAGTATATGTGTGTGTGTGTGTATATATAGTATATATGTGTGTGTGTGTGTATATATAGTATATATGTGTATGTGTGTGTATATATATAGTATATATGTGTGTGTGTGTATATATATAGTATATATGTGTGTGTGTGTGTATATATAGTATATATGTGTATGTGTGTGTGTATATATAGTATATATGTGTGTGTGTGTATATATATAGTATATATGTGTATGTGTGTGTATATATATAATATATATGTGTGTGTGTGTATATATATAGTATATATGTGTATGTGTGTGTATATATATAGTATATATGTGTATGTGTGTGTATATATATAGTATATATGTGTATGTGTGTGTGTATATATAGTATATATGTGTGTGTGTGTGTGTATATAGTATATATGTATGTGTGTGAGTATATATACTATATATACTATATATATACACACACACACACATATATATTTAAGTGAAATACAAAGGCATCAACTCAGACAATATTTATTATATTTAGGAAGTATTATAATTATTCTGACTTTAAATGAAGCTGGTTAAATTACTTGATGTTTCCTAAAGACATTTCCAGTAAGTGATTTCATTTTCATATGTCATCTTAAACCATTTAAAGAGGCTATAAGAAATTTTATGTTGGATCAAGAGAAGTAAGGTAAGACAGTATCACTAAACAAAGTAAAGACAGAATCCCAGCACTTTGGGAGGCCGAGGGGGCGGATCACGAGGTCAGGAGATCGAGACCATCCTGGCTAACACGGTGAAACTCCGTCTCTACTAAAAAAATACAAAAAACTAGCCGGGCGAGGTGGCGGGTGCCTGTAGTCCCAGCTATTCGGGAGGCTGAGGCAGGAGAATGGCTTGAACCTGGGAGGCGGAGGTTACAGTGAGCCGAGATCGTGCCACTGCCCTCTAACCTGGCGACAGAGGGAGACTTCATCTCAAAGAAAAAAAAAAAAAAAAAAAAAAACTAAGGACAGAGAATCTTTGATTTCTGGGCAGTAAGTGTCAAAGAATTCCAGATGGCTATAAAAATATGCCTGAAAAATATAATCCCCAAGGAGCTCTCATTGTCTGGCCTCTGCATGTCATTATTATGATCTGCTGCAGCCACACCTCAGAGAATCCAGGATAATAAGCATAAAGTGGCATCAGTGCTGCTATTTTATAATAAAGCATTTTTTTATAATAAAGTTTATGTTTTTCGTTGTCAAAGAATACATGTAGAAATTATTGAATGTGCAAAAGATATGGAGATTGAGAAGCACATATTATCTGATGAAAGTATTCATTCTAATCATTTTATTGAATGTATGTCTTAAGTATAATGCTAGAAATATATAATTTTATATGATAGTTTTAAATGGCTCTTTTTTCTATCAATGTATATGTTATTTTGGAAAATGTAAAAGAGAGAAATTAAGGGGCAATTGTATTAAAAATTATTTAAAACTTACTTCTTAGAAGTAGATACAATTTAGTCATTTTTTCTGTGAACAATTATGTATCTTAGCACATATCCATATTAATTTGGATAATTAATGCAGAAGTTTTAAAATTGTCAAATAAAATAAGTAGGATGGTTTAGTAATATCTCATAAAATGGATGCAAATTTTGTTCACTCTTGTTTTGTCTAATAATTGTATGCACATGTTAAGTGAGGCCTTTTCTGCCCCTTTTAGCCAAATTGTACCTTAATCTCAGGACCTCATTTAATCTAAGAAGAATGCATATTATTTCCAAATGTCTACAGGGTAGCATTAAGTAAGATAAGGTCACTTGTATTGGTAGTATTAATCAAAAGAAGAATTTAGTATGTGGGATGAGGGAAACATTGGTTTTAACTAGTAAAAATGAAATAGTTGGAGTCAGTAAATTTAGATAAGTGAACATGGGTTAACAGACTTTGTGTGAGGACAAAATATAAAACTCTGATAGCATGCTGGCCTTCCTGACATGAAGTGATGTGAGCCAGGAAAAGCTGGCGTTAGGAAAATGAAGTAGGGATCCTTGTAAAGCTACACTGTACCTGAGAAACAGGACCCCCCTTGGTGGTAATGATAGCATAAAATGTGCCTCTCTATGAACCTTAAGATCCTTTTATGATTAGGGCCACCCTAAAAGTCTTCTCAGATTTTTATTCTCAGGGGTGAAGGGTTAGGTTTTAGTGGGGTGCTCATGTCAGTGAATCCATTTACGCCATGGTGATGCTTTTTCCAACTAAAGATTATTTCAAAAGGTGAAGAGTGCAGGAATATTTTAAATTCGTATATTTGCATAAACAGGAGATCAACCAAGTCACTCTTCTCAGAATTCAGTTAATTTGGTTTCAAGAGGACATGATAAATTTAAGAAGTCAGAGAAGTAAAGGTAGAATTTGAGGGATCAATCAGTGGTTCCTCATTATATCAATTTGCTTAAAATGTTGTTTCCTTAAGTATTATTTTAAATTATGCCAAACAGCATTCCTTAATAATGCAGGAAGTCACACAGAACTCCAGAATTGGTATGATTATTTTAACCTGAAAACATGTGTGGATTTATTTAAAGTTATCCTACTTGAAATTTATTGAGCTTTGTGGATAGCTAGATTCATGTATTTTATCTAACTGGAGACATTTTCTGCTATTATTTTTTCAAATATTCTTTCTACCCCTTCTTCTCTTTCTTCTGAAATTCCAGTAACATGTGTGTTGGTGTCCTTGGTGGCATCCCACAGGTTGCCTAGCCTCTGTTTAATTTTCTTCATTCTCTTTTCCTTCTGTTCCTCAAGCTGGATCATGTATCTAGTCTTCACATTCACTGATTCCTTTTTCTTTCTGTTCAGATCTTCTGTTAAACACCTCTAGTACATTTTTTTCAATTCATTTTTTATAATTTTCAGCTCCATAATTTCCACTTGAATCATTTTTATCATTTCTTTCTCTTATCAATAAACTCATTGTGTTCATATATCATTTTATAGATTTCTTTTCGTTTTTGGTCCATGGTTTTCTTTAGCATTTTGAGCATATGTGTGAAAGTTGGTTTAAAGTTTTATCTAATAATTTTAATGTCTGGTTATCCTCAGAAACAGTTTCTGGCAGTTTCTACTTTTCCTTTAAATTGGCCATATTTTTGTTTATTTGTCTGACTATTACTTTTATTGTTGAAAACTGAGCATTTGAATTTTATAATGTCCTCACTCTGAAAATCAGATTTTCCCTCTTTCTGAAAATTTACTGTTTCTGGTTGATCAGGTCTGCAGTCATACATTTGTTTTAGACCTTTTCCAAACTTTTATTGCAACGACTATAGCTATTGTCATCCGGATTCACAGAAGTCTGCTCCATTATCTGAGTGGTCAGCCAGTGACCAGACCTGAGACAGATTTTCTTAAATGCCTGGAGAGAGGGAGAGAGAGAGAGAACACTACTCTGCTTGTCATTATGTCATTACAGTTTGGTTCTAATACAGCTGAGCTGGAATGCTGCTCAATGCTAAGCAGGCTGCCTACAGCGCTTCCTTTTCCTTCACACTTTGCTTGAACAAAGCCCACATCTCTGCCAGACACGCAGGTCTACGTCATCTCAGATCCTTTCTGAGCATGCATCCAGTCCAGGGCATATGCATCACACCCTTTCTTCAGAGCCCTTAAGTCCACAAGAGACCTACTTCCTTGCCTTCTCCTGCTCAGCACGCTTGAGCCTTCATACCACTTGCCCCATCTGCCATCTCTTGGCCCAGGTGGGTACAGAAAATATGTATCTATATCTTTTGACAGACACTATCACTGCCCTGGGTAGAGGGAAGGAGCAGCAAAACAAAGATCAGCCTCTGTGCTAGTTCCTCAGGGAAACAGCAGACATGTCAAAATACAAAACCACAGCATTTTAAGAACAAAGACCTTTTCACTGCCCTGGCACCAGCAAACAGCACCAGAAACACAGGAAACCCTTCCCCTGGCTGCTGCCACTGCCCTAGAAAATGAAAGATGGTAAGCAGATGGATGAAAGTGCCACAGTACTCTCTCACCAAAAATCAGTTGTCCTTTTCTCTATTGATGAGTTCTTTGGTTGCTGTTAAATTTTAGATTAGGGCCGGGTGTGGAAGCTCACACCTGTAATCCCAGCGTTTTGGGAGGCTAAGGCAGGCAGATCACCTGCTAGGCATGATGAAGCATGCCTGTAATTCATGGCTACTGTAGAATTTTTAAAATGTTCATTGTTGATATTTTAGGAATGCCATTTTCAGTCTTTAACATTTTTTTCTTTTCTTTTTCTTTCTATATTTTTAAGATGGAGTCTCGCTCTGTCGCCCAGGCTGGAGCACAGTGGTGGGATCTCAGCTCACTGCAACCTTTGCCTCCTGGGTTCAAGTGATTCTTCTGCCTCAGTCTCTGAAGTAGCTGGGACTACAGGTGTGAGCCACCACACCTGACTAATTTTTGTATTTTTAGTAGAGACGGGGTTTTACCATATCGGCCAGGCTGGTCTTGAACTCCTGAACTCAGGTGATCCACCCACCTCGGCCTCCCAAAGTGCTGGGATTACAGGTGTGAGCCACCACGCCCGGCCTCTTTAATGTTTTTATTAGTTAGTTTTCTTATTCTAATATGTCCAACACTTAGTATATTCACTTATTTTATTGTTTTTGAATTTTCTCAAAACAATGAAAGAACGAATTTTGATTTTGTTGTTGCTCTGCAATTAGTCACCATTAGAGCTAATTCAGTGATGTGGTTTTCTGTGAATGGTTAAGGGATCCTGTACTGCTGGGCTTAGGGAGTATCTTCTGCTTTCTCGTTTCCTGGCCTCTAAGTTTTATATACGTTCCATAGTTTTCAGATTTTTTCTCCAGATAAGCAATATAAATTCAAACTTCAGACCAACATAATATACAAGATCAGAGTTTGGATTTCTCCTGGTACATTTTATTGTATTTAACCTGTAGCCTAGACAGTAGCAAAAATCTTCTTTGTCTTTTTGAGTCACCAGACAGATGTCTTTCTAGATTCTGCTAATGGTTCTATCTTTTATGAAGGTTTCTCATTTCCTACTTTAACCGTCATGTTTTCTTTCAGGTGTATTTAAAGCCATCACTACGTATAACACAGTCTACGTTTTCTTCTGTGGCTCCCAATTCTCTTTCAATATGTTCTTTTCTTTTTTTACAAGATACAGAGTGTACTCTTAAAAAACTTCTAGTTGCACAATATTTCTAAAGATTTGCCGAAATCCTACATAAACTTATCTCATGTTGCTAAAGTTGAACTATCATTATTGACTCTTTAACTTACTTTGATCTGCATCTATTCATATCCCTTCACTGAATTACCAAATTCAACAATATCTCTTATACTCTTATTTTACTTGATCTCTTGGAAGCAAATGGTTTAATAAATCAATTTCTTCTTTTTAAATAAACTTCTATTTATTCTCTGTGCCCGTATATTCCTTTTCCCATCTGATTGTTTCTTTCAGTATTTTTTTTTTCAGATACTCCTTGAATAATGTTTTGTTATTGAAACTTTCCTACAGTTTATTGCTTGATTCTTTCTAATTTCACTGAAATCAATTATTTTTTATTACTTTTGATATTCTAGATTAGATTTCAAGAAGGAGAAAAAACTATTTTATTACATTAACTTTAAATAGAAAGCAAATCATTCTCAGCACTGTTTAGGCTTTTAGATGGATAGGTTTTCTACCTAGTAGCCTTTAGTAGTAGCTGGTCACTAACTGATGTTAGGCTTGTCCATGGATATAAAACAGGTTAAACCATGCCCTAATTGTGTCATGCGTGTGGTAATGGTGAAATGCCTAGTAACAGAAAAACTATTCCAAAATATATTCAGTTAAATATTTTAAAGCACTTATTTCCTCAAGAAATCTGAGTAAAACCAATTCTAGTGGGAGTCTCTTAGCTTACGTATTAAGACTGTTAATAAATATAGATTCCGGGACAAAGTTGCCTTGTGGCTATAAACAGAGTGATTGTGGAAGCACAGATTTCCATTGACATCTGGTTGACCTAATTCTCCTACGTTTATAGAGATTGGTAACTGAAGGGAATTTTCAATAGCTGAATATTTCTCCAGGGCACACCTCATAACCATTTTTGTAAACATAATCGTGTTCATAATTTTGAATTGATTACTTTTTTTATTGGAGAAAATTTTGTTACACTGACAATTTTAATGTTTTTTTCAGAAAAGTTTACTCTTCTTTCTGCTAAATGATTCAGTTTAATTAACTTGTGAGTTTTGTTTCCCTCTGTAAAAATGGAAAACTACTCCCCAAAATAGAAGATCTAACACATTTATTCTTTTTAAAAAATTTTATATGGAGTTTATGAACTTCACATTTACATTTTCAGGATAAAAAGTTTTTAGTCCATAACACTCAAACATTCTGATAGAAAGAATGTTAAATTTTCACAACAGTGGGAAGAATGTCAGTGGGAGAGACATGGCCAGAGCTGTCTTCCCCTGCCCTAAGGAAGAGGCCTGCAGCTGCCAAGTTACATGGAATTCAGGGACACAGTGAATGTCCCTCTCACTTGATAGATGTATGAAGATTCTCTTGACAGGGTCAAGAATAACAACATCATTGTTCCAGGGAGTATTATTATTATTATTGAGATAGTAAAAATTTTATCTGATTAAGGAATTGAGATGGGCTATAAGATACAGCACATTTGTAAAGACAACTGCAGTTCAAAGTTAAAGGATATACTCCAGAGAAAACCTTAAAACAGCTTGTTTTACATTTTAGGGCCTTTATCTACAACATCCCACTCCTGGCCCAAAATTCTCTATATAATTCAGAATGATTTTAGTTAGAGGTATTAGAAGTCCTTATGGAACCACCAACATTTCTAAATAGATGATAAATTGTTCACTAGAGGTCCAGATAATAGAATGCAGGCAGTAGTTATGAGAATGATCATGATTTCCAGAAACCTCAAACACAGGAACCACACACTGAAAACTGCAATCAGTTGACATCAGAAGGATGTTTCACAAGGATGAGACTGCAAGAAAGATAATTGCCAAAGTACAGGGGAGCATCAATCTTTCCATAAAACATAGTAACAACGGCCAGATACAAAAGAGGTATTCACAATTCTATTGCTCACCAAAAGTAAAAT
>NW_016806392.1:662223-669392 GCF_001698545.2 Rhinopithecus bieti | reverse complement strand
GGCCAGGTGTGGGTATAATCTCCTGGTGTGCCCGTTTGCTTAAAGTGCAGTATTGGGGTGGGAATTACCCAATTTTCCAGGTGTTGTGTGTCTCAGTTCGCCTGGCTAGGAAAAGGGATTCCCTTCCCCCTTGCGCTTCCCAGGTGAGGAAATGCCTCGCCCTGCTTCAGCTCTCGCTGGTCGGGCTGCAGCAGCTGACCAGAGCCGATTGTCCGGCACCCCCCAGTGAGATGACCCCAGTACCTCAGTTGAAAATGCAGAAATCACCGGTCTTCTGTGTTGCTCACGCTGGGAGTTGGAGACTGGAGCTGTTCCTATTCGGCCATCTTGCTCTGCCTGCCCATAATTTTCTCTTTTAGGAGAGGAGTCAGCCAAGGTCAAAAGTTGTCAGAAACTTGAGAGGATATGGAAAGTAGAAGTAATGTCAGAGTAAAATCAAGACAAAAGAAATGATTTAATGTGGCTTTCTGCCTCTTCTTTTCTATATTTATTCTATTCTCTCATCCAGATTTAGTTTTGGAGACAGTGGAGGACAAAGGTTAAGAAATGCTGGGGTTTATTCCTTGCCTGACTACTTGTAGCTTTGTAGTCATAGGCAAATTACTTAATGTCTTTATATTGTTGAATTTTCCTTTAAAAATCCAATTGTTCACCCTCAAAGTGTAGGAGAAAAGCATACTCTAGCTCAGAGGGAGGACCTTCTTCCTAATTTCCCCTTCTCAGCCTGTGGAACTAGGAGAACTTCATGGAAGTTGCCATCTGCCAGGAACCTTAAGTGTCTCTGCTCATTCTTGCTCATTATTCCCAGAAAGCAAGATGGGGCTGGTTTTGATCTGGACCCTGCCTCAGGGTTCTGTTTCCATGGACCAAACTTGAAGGATTAGGCAACAAAGATGATGCTTGTTTTTATTCACTGTAAAAGTGGTAAATACCCTAGTTCAGTGTTCTTTTACAGAAATACTGCCCACCACATATCCGGGCTGGGCCTCTGTGTAACTCTTGGGGAGCAAGGAGCCAGCATGAACACTGAGCATCCTGCCTGTGATTATACCACTGCTCTTCCTGTGAGTCTCACAGTCTTTGACTTTGATTCAGGAATCTTGTGTTTTCACGAAACTAGGTATGGGAGGCTAGTTTCTTAGCTTAAATGCTGCAAGAAATTTAATTTTCTCACACCTTTCACAATTATTTGCAGCCACACTTCCCTATGGAAGTAACATAATTTTGTTTCTCAAAATTGAGGAGGTAACTTTTTTAACCTACAGAGAATGAACAATCTGCAAGAGGGATTTCTGAAGTGCATGGAGCATGATCTGGAAAAAATATTGTAGGACAAAACAAGAGACTTTGGGATGTGTTCATGAAAGACCAGGAAAAAAAGTTAGCATGTGCATAGGAAGCAGTCTTAGTATGGAAAAATCTAAAGGTATGGGTAGTAAGGTTGTTATGGTTCAAATGTTAAACTGAGTGTGCAACAATTGGGTTTCTCGGTCCACATATTGGAAGACAGAGGATGCGTCACAGGATGACGCATGGAGAATGATCCATAACAAAGGAGTGCTATTGGCAGGGCTGATTCAAAACCCTTTGAGATGAAGTAGTGAGAACAGTGTTGAATATTCCATAATCAACAAAACCACCAAGCAACAACTAACATTCAATAAAATATGCCATCAATGGTTCATAGCTATGAAGAAGTGGGATAATCTGGTTTGAATTGCTTTGTTTTAGAGAGTGAAATTTAACAACTTAAAAAAAATTGCTAGAAAAAAAGGCAAGCATACTGCACAAATCCATTTATTAGCCTTATTATAAGCTACTTACAAATTGGTAAATTTAACCTATGGTCATGAATTCAATAAATATGGTTAGACTAGTTTAAGGAATATGCCACAAAAAATAAATGAAGACAATTTCAGTATGTCTTATAAAATTAGA
Organism: Rhinopithecus bieti; assembly: GCF_001698545.2. Classification (NCBI taxonomy): domain Eukaryota; kingdom Metazoa; phylum Chordata; class Mammalia; order Primates; family Cercopithecidae; genus Rhinopithecus; species Rhinopithecus bieti. The sequence goes on along the minus strand of NW_016806392.1, from coordinate 667,454 downwards.
AGACAGACACAAGTTCCCAATTAGCATAAGTAGGATGAAAATATTGATTAAGCTTCTGCATATGGGCAGGATGGTATAGTCTATGGCAGGCTAATGCTTTCATTCAAATAAGCAGGAAAAACTGGATAAATTATGAAAATCGTATGTTTAAAGGCTTAAGAGAACTTCAGAAGCAACCAAAGAAGGGGAGAATCTTTTATACGGCAGCTGAGGATCTGCAGCTATCCACAGAGGCATTTACTAATTCAAGGGAAGGCCAGAGTCTAAGAATTTAGGATTGGCTCAGCCAGTAGACATTACTAAAAGACACAGAGGTGAGACAGTACCACCGCTGATACTAGTTGTCACCAGCGCACCTTATTAATACACCTTTGTGGGATGCCTTCCTTTCTCTGGCCCACTTTCTAACTTCTCCACCTCCAAAACTTTCCCTTTGATCCTTCACTCAGAGTCTGCTTTTGAAAACCTGTGTTAATTTTACCATTTTAAATTTAAGGATGTTCTGGGCTTTGTTGGCAATATGACAGCTAGCATGAAAATATGAGTTACAGCAATACAATGCCATCCTTGATACTCTGGGCTTCTACAGTTAAGACTTGAGGGATTGTATGTTACATGAGGATTTCTTAGACAACTGTGATTATATAATCAACTATGACCACAATCCTTGGGGTACTACACACACAGCTGCCTGAACCTAAAGAGAGACATGACTTCAGTAAGGTGTACATAAAAATGTATGCAAAGTTTCATATATCAACTGATATTAATCAAATTAAAAATAGTAGTAACAAGCTGATAAGAGATGAATATTTAGACATACCATACATATGCACATGTAAATGTGTAAATAGTCCTGAATTGAAATAATTGAACTTTTAACTTTAAAAATAATTTTCAGTGTAGAAAATTTATATCAAAAAGTGAAAATAGCTACATGTACTAATAGGATAAGACATAATTATTTTGTAACCAGTTTTTCTACTGAAAATATATTAGAAGTACGTCTGAATCAACCAAATACTTCAGTGATTCGTAATGCAGACAACTACATTGAGTATCTAGTGTTTGACTTATAATTGCAGGACATCTACATCATGCTGTATTTGGCTCTTCTAAACAATGATCCTGAAAAATTTTTGTAACAAAACAAAACATATTTTCAATTGTTCCCACAGGCTATTTGTATCATACATAATGCATATATCGAAATAGTTTTCTAAATTTTCCCAGTGAAAAATATAAAATTTACATTTTCTTCTAGAATATTTGAGTGTGCACGCTCCCCCAGACATAGACTCATACTGGGATTTATCATTATTTTTTATCATAATATGCTAAGAAGTGTAAAATGTATTTGTGTTTTAGGCATTTCTGAACTAATTAGTTTATATATTTATTGGTCACACATATTTTTTCTTTTGAGAATTGCTTTTTCACTTCATTGAAAATTGTTTTTTAAAACCCATGTATGTCTAGTGTTCCATTAGTGGAATGCTAAGCACATAGGAATTATTTATATCCTACTTCTCAAGGTCATCGCCAAGGTCTGTTTGAGAAAATTCAAAATATTGCAACCTCAGGCACAAATGAATTATGTTTTTGAGGCTCTTTATATGTACAGATATTAGTTCTTAGTCTTTTATACATTTTAAGTATTTTTTCCCATTTTAAATAATATTTTAATAATAATTGCTCCTCTTTCTTTTGTTTTCCTTATATATCTTTATTATTTTATTCATTCCCTTTTTCCCTTCTTCCTACTTTCCTTCACTCCCTCCTTTTGTTCCTTTTTTTTCTTTGTTTCTTCTCATTTTGCTTGTTTTCTATTTTAAATTGTCAAATGTATCAATATTTTAATTTATAAATTTTATTCTTGAAGTCAGGCTTAGAAAACCCTCAATCATGTTAAAATACATAAAATTTCATCTGCATTTTATTCTGGGTTTCATATTTTTACATATTCACTTCCTAATTCTTTTATAACATACCATGCTATAGTAATTGCTACAAATATTTTAAGGGATGTCAATAGAATTAGTGATTATGGAAATACTGCATTTTAAGGTTGGATGAGTCATTTGAGGAAGCAACAGACCTAAGTAGTTTAAACAATTTTTTTATTACTATTTATTTAAATGAAAGAGGGACAATCATCTCTGGAAACATTATTTGGGAGCTTAAAGTTACTTCTGGTGAGCCTTAGGTAAGGAGCTTATGGCCAAACATAAGGGAGAAAGGAGCTGATGATGCAGAATCTAACCTGAAGAAAAGGTCCCAGCAGCAAACCAGCAGGCCAGGCTAAGTCTAAGCAAATAAAATGCCAATAGGGTCTCCATTTACTGAAATAGCAGCAAAATTTTGGTAGTGCTAGAAAATGTATTACTTAAAGTTTACCTTTCCATGTTATAAACCCCTTCCAAAGCTCTCAATTATTCTGCTAAGTGTATTATAAAATGCAGACTCAATGCCAGCTGCTTATTAATTCCCTTTGGATAGTGAAAGAATATACGCACCAGGGTGATTAGCTGAGATGCAGGGGTGAGATTATTTGAGAGGATGCTGGAGAAGCATGAACCCACAGGTTGGACCAAAGGTCACACATGACATCACGGACACATAAGTGTTGCCTGGAAATCTCCTAAAAACACTGAAATAAACGGAATTATTTAGCCGTCAAGCAAGATGTTGCTCAGGTGGGTGGAAAAATTTGGGAAATTCAGGTAAAGGTGAACTTAGACACTAGAAATTTCAAAACTTGTTAAGACAGGGGCCTTTCTTTTGCTCTCCTTGTGATATTTGTGTTATGAATGTATGTTATTAGATAAATTGTAAAATCACTTAATCACATGAAATACCTCTAGAGTTTTTACTTAAAATGTATTCTATTTAAAGATTCATTTGGGGATAATGTACCCATTCTTAACATGCATTTTTTTTTTTTTTTTTTCATAAAAGAGCAACGCAGTCTCTTTTCCTGCTCAAAGTTTGTGTGTGTTTCCCAGTGGCATTTTGTGATATTTCTTAGAGGTCCTGCATAGCAAACAGTTGTTCCTAGTTTTCTGAAATATTCACCTACTACTCCAAATGAGATTCTTAATGGTGTAAATTGTTTTGCCACATATGCTACAAAGGATATACTTTTTACTTTTCATTTTTTTGATTTCCCAACATAATTCTCCCTTTAGTCCTAGTGTGTTTCAGTAGATTTGCTTGGGGTTTTGGTTACAAAAATCTCTCCAGTGACAAATAATTATAACGGTACTTACTTGATGGTTATGTGTATGTTTAATTGATTTATTCATACTGTATTTCAATGACTAAAATCCAAGAAAATATTTCAAACAAATAACCTTGCATTCTTAAGCCCTTTTGTTGGTAAGACCTGCAAAGTTTCAGTATTTTTTTCTAGTCATTTGCATTTATTAATCCATTTGTTCAATAAATATTTATGAGAGTGATGGTGGTACAATTTTTTATAGGATTGTCAGAGAAGGCTTCTCTGATACAGAGGGATTTGAAGAGAAACCTGAACAAAGTGAGGAAGCAGGCCATGCAAAGTACTGGAAGAAGAACTCCCAGGAAAAGGGAAAAATGTATAGAAAGGCCTTGAAGTGTGAGGATCTTGGCTGTTCAAAGAAAAGTTGGCACCAATAGAGTGATGAGAGTCAAATGGGTGAATAAAAGGGAATTTGGAGACAATATTAGAAAGATAGCTGGTAGCCAGGTTAGGTAGTTCCTCAATAGCATGATGAAGACTCTGGGTTTTTTCTAAGTGAGATAGGAAGCCATTGGAGGATTGGAGAAGCACTATGATATAATTATGTTTAAAAGATAATCTGGTATTAGAAGAATAGAAGAGCAGTTGTGGCAGCAGAAACACCAGTTACAAGACTAATATAACGGTGTTTATATGAGAGATGATGATGGCTTGGACTAGAGTCGTAGCAGCAGAAAATGATACATACTATGAATACATAAATTAGAAAAAAAAAGAAAGAAAAGTTTTTAGAGTAGATGTCACTTCTTCTGTTAGCATGGCTTTGTGAGTTGGCAAAACTTTTCCTTGGAGGTGTCTTTTCCTTAGATGTTTACAGCCCCATGTAGGGTGCATGATTTATTGAGCAGCGCCGGCTAGTTTTGCAGCCTACTTGCTCCTTCAGCTGGGCACCCTTGTGCAGTGAATAGACTGTATAATGGTACACAACCATTTGGATAGAGGTGAAGGGAGTGCAAATTAACTCTTAAAAAATGTTTTTATTCCCATTATTCTCAAAAGGCCCTTATCACTTCACATGTATTTAATCTGTCCACACAGACTATAAGGCCACTGAGGACCAGAACTGTTTTATTATTTGCTTCAGTAGTACCTGACATGGTGTCCTATCTGTAGTCTGAGCTTTGTTGATGGTGAATAATGAAACTATTTTATGTCAATCCTTTGCACAGATCATGTTACTAAAGTTCCTGAGGTCTAAAATAGTTCTGCATGTTAATAAAATATAATTATAGCAGCTTATATCCATTGTTAAGAGACATAAACTGTCAAATGTAAAGGCCATTAATGTGACTTATATAAAAGTGGATGTCTTTTTTTCCTGTCATGTAGTATTAGTTGCCATCAGAGAGACTGACTATTTCAATGTACCCAGGTTTATTTTAATAGCTCATACCAACTGCAAGGAAAGTGATAAAATATTTTATTTTTTTCATATGTCCTTATTTCAATAATGCAGCAGTATCTTGAAATGAGATAGTATGGATGAAGCAAGTCTAGGGACTGCTGCCAAGTCCTACATAGCAGCAGCATGGAAGTAGTTTAGTCAGTTTCACTAAAAGTTTGAAATCTATTGTATTAGAGGCATGTGCAAAAGCTGTGTTAATTGCTAGCTTATTTTCCATATGGTTCTGTTTTAATGAAGCATATTTAATACAGATGGTTGGAAAGTAAGTTGGGCAATGTGTAAACTGACTCTAACTAATTCTTAACAGTGCTTTCACTCCAATAATTAACAGTGCCTTCACTCCAATACTTAACAGTGCCTCTGTAAAGTTCCTTCATTCATCAAAAAGTGGGCAAAGGATATGAACAGACATTTCTCAAAAGAAGACATTCATACAGCCAACAGACACATGAAAAAATGCTCATCATCACTCGCCATCAGAGAAATGCAAATCAAAACCACAATGAGATACCATCTCACACCAGTTAGAATGGCAATCATTAAAAA
>NW_016806392.1:652472-661939 GCF_001698545.2 Rhinopithecus bieti | reverse complement strand
TATACTTGATATAAATGATGAATTGATGGGTGCTGACGAGTTGATGGGTGCAGCACACCAACATGGCACAAATATACATATGTAACAAACCTGCACGTTATGCACATGTACCCTAGAACTTAAAGTATAATAAAAAAAAAAGAAAGAAAGAATAGTTTTTAGTTATCTTAGGTCATATTTCAAGTAAAATGTTTCAGTATTTTTATGAGGCTTGCTATTGACAGTGTACCATACTAAGGAAGTGAAATTATATAATTATTTTTCTTAATGATTTATTTCTTTAAAATGAGAGGTCATTAAATTTCAATGATTTTCTATGCATAGTGAAGTACTAAGAAGTCTTTTCTGTTGAAAATGTATCCATAGCTTGATTAGCTTGCAGTATTTTCATAAACTTTATTATCATTGTGAATTATTTCTTTAGATATACAGAATACTTCAGTTTAGGGTGTATATATATCGTGATTGAAGACCTCATGGTTTTATGGTGAATTTTTTTCATCTGTTGTCATCAGGGCATTACTGGTCTTATAAAATGTATTGAGAAGAATTTCTGTCTTCTGTGTCCAGAAAATTCAAAAAAATAAAGTTTATTATAATGGAAATCATAGAATCATTAAAAACATGAATGTTATTCTAGTTCATGTAACCATCTGGCTGGTACTTTTCTAACACAATTTTGAAACTATCTCTCTTTTTTTGTCTGTTCAATTTTGCAATATTTTGAGATAAATTTAGAAGTTACTAGTTTTATGGGAACTTACTACAGAAAATCAAAATCGAAAAACATAACAAGAATAAGTTGTAATTTTGTAAGCCCCAACTAATTGGGTTGGCTTCCAAATATTCTATTTCTTCCCTTTCATTTAGTGTTTTGGCTCTGCCCATTTATTTGTTTATTCATTTTTAAACAATTTTTTAAACTTTTGATCATTCATTTCCACCGGATTTCAGTTTCCTAATTTAAAATAGTTCCTTTGACCTTTCTTATTTTTCTGACTTTTCAAATTTTGTTTTATTTAGATTTTTAAGCCCTCTTAGTTAAACTTGTAATTCATTTATTCTTGGGCTTTTAAACGTGAGTGCCATTTGTGGGATAAGTATTCCTTTTATATGCCTTTGGCTAAACACCATTTTTCACATTTCATTCAAATTTGTCCACTGAATGTTGTGCTATGTTTGTTTACAATGGCATTAAATAGGCTGCATTACTCTTTTTGCCAATAGTTATGCCTGGAAGACTTTCACATTTCTCATGTTCCTGATTGCACCTTACACGCCACTATTTAACATAGTACTTTCTGCTCCCTTGTTCCTTTGAAACTGTTGTTACCAGAAGCTACCATCTCCTGAGTGGATGTAGAAAATGAGATAGATCATTAGGCTCTTTGTAGAAGGAGCTCTGTGGGGAACAAGTGCGATGATTTGTATCTTATTGCCAGACCTAATTGTCTTATATAAGGTTGGAGGGTGGGCATGGGGTGGAAGCTAACGCCATTTTGTGTTTTTTCAAACATTTATGGGTGAGTTTGCTACCAGTTATCACTTTTTAGGGCCAATTCTTTTGCAATTAGTGATAATTCTTCTTGATATTTGGTACATTATTGAACAATACATGCTATTTCCTTATAGGTTCTTGTTTGTTTTCTTTGTTTGGAGTTTGCTAATTTTAACAGGGAGATTGAAAAAAGATGAATCGGTGCCATGTAATTAACCAAAATTGCATTCCAGATATCTTCTGGATAGCTTGTTTGCAAGCCTCATTATATACATTGAGATAAGGATTTTTGCTGGAGTTTATGATATATAGTATTTCATCAATAATTTTCTGATTTTCTATATAAGAAAGATTTTAGATTGGTTAGAGAGATATAAGTTTGAACAAATAATATTGGGTGCACTTGTCTGGACTTATGCCCAAGGATATATCCTGGGAGATGGACATAAATTGCCAAAGTATGACTGTTTTTGCATTACATACAGTATACTGGCAAGTGTTTAACAAACAGTTGTTGGAAACAGCATATACATATATGTAAGAGATACACAGTATATATAAATAGATATACTTGCTTATTACAAGTATTACTAATATAGAAGATATGTAACAACACTCAATTTACAAATGACAATAAAATATTTTTGATAATTTAATTTAGCCATCTGATTCTCACAGAATGTTTCATTGATCTTTGGCAAGCTTTCCTTGTGTTTGTAGCTAACTTGCGGTTGAAATTAACACATGAGTATAGATCCAACATAAATGTTGGTTGATTTTTTTCACATGAATAAGAAAGATGAACATAATAAAGACATATACATGTTGGAGCTTTGCTCATTAATCGTTGTTGAGAGTAACTTTATTGAACTATATATGATATTACTTTTCTGGTAATTTTCAGTAATTTTGTGTTATTCATAATGTAATGGCTACAGACACATATCACACTTTTAAGCTTAATCCACATTATCTTTGGGTAGAAAACTTCAAAAATGTATGGGCAGAATTTCATTTCTTCATCACTTTCTTAATTATAGTTAAGGTAACAATACATCAAGCCCTGATGCAGAGAGTTTTCAGATATCCAGGTGTGACTCCTCCTACTGTGGCTAATGTGAAGCTGGACAACATGACACACAGCAGCACCCTACTGTGCATGGTTTCTCCTGCCCAGGTTCAGAGGAGGGATCTAACCACAGGGTGAAGAGGATAGTATAAAGCATAGAATAACTGGAAAAGGAGGTTTAACTATCTATTTAATTTTTTAAATATATTTATTTTTCTTTAATTTAATCTTTAAAAATTGCCATGTTTAAAACCAGCTCATAACATTTCTGAAAATGTAACAGTTGTTTCTGTGAGCCTAGGTGAGTCAGCCACCACACACCATTAATTCCATACTCTTCCTGCCATCTCAGCTCAATTAACTGGAGCCTGCACCTTCCAGTGGTGTGTTCGCTAAATGCTGGCAGTGCGGTCAGTGTGATTACTTTGGTAAAATAATTCACAGCAACAAGAAAATGAGTCCTATTTATTTACTTGTATTCACAGGAAACTTATTAACCCAAGGTTTGAATAGAAGCCATTGGGGAATAATTTTGAAAAGTGATTTTCCTTAGTCCAGGATAAATGTATACCAATAAACTCTCCTTAAAAAAGTCTGACAGCCAGCTTGCCTAGATAAAGAAAAACACAGAACAGGCATTATAGCCAAACAAATAATCAACTCTCTCCCCACAAAGGCAAGTCTCCTCCCAATAAACACAAAATCACAAACATGAAACGCACTGTTACACAATATTGAATAAACATGTAGAGTTAAACACCAGGAAAAGCATATAAGGGAATTATGAGTATCAAAATAGAGGAGAATTTCAAGTATTCCCATATTCCATGTAAACATTTTGTTTAAACTCTTTCTGTCCTCTGCTTTCCTCTTCTCAATTAGGTGTTACGAATGTGAAAAACTGGACAATAATTTGTCAGTTAAATTGCAAGTCAAATCACAATAAACTAACATGATTACAATTATATTTTAATTTAATTATGCAATTTAGGTTCCTTAATGTTTCATTAACTGAGTGAACTAAATTTCAATGAGAGCAAATTTATTGATAATGAGGACTGATTTGCCATCATGTCTATACATGAGTTAAGTACTGCATGTAATGTATGTTGTCCAGACTCTCCTCAACACCTCTTTGAATATAACCAATAAAACAACACACTTATTTTCTTATATGCAACATATTCATTGTGAGAAAACTCTAATTAGGATAGTGAGATAGCTTTGGAGTTTTAGTGCTTCCTTGGCTGAGATAATGAGTAAATTTGAACACTCACCTTTAACTTACTGACCCATCAAGGTCTCCACCAAATTTCGGTTGTACCGAGGCAAGAACATTTTTAAAGTTTTCTACCTGAAGTGACATTGTTGCTAGGGTGTTTATATTTTAATTTGACTTATCTTTTGATTTTTCTCTTTAAGATAGGATAATTCTCCTTCTCTATCACCAAATTCACAAATTAACCTTAATTGCCATGAGAGTATTATTTCTGCCTTAAAGCAGTTTCTTTATTACAGACGTGTATTTTAGATAGATTATACAAATTGCATGGACTCCACATATCTTATTCTTGTGATAATAAAGCTAAATGTTATTAGAAAGAACATCTTTCCTACTATATTCTTACTGCATCTTTTAATGCCATATTTCTTATAAGGCATATCTTTCAAATATTTAAATTGGATTATTAATGTATTCTTATAGCTCAGGGGCAGAGTTTAAATTTATATGCAAATGTCACCACTTCTAAAGGTCTGAATTCATCTAGTCTGTTGAAGTGTGACTTTGCATCACAGTTACATAGTGTGCATATAATCTCCTGGAAGAGAAATGACTTTCTCCAGTTATCTTTAGTATAATAGCTGAACAAGAATATTTGAATACTTAGAAATGTATAAGATCTATTTTATGATTCCATAAATATTTCATATGAGAAAACCTTGCAATATGCATTATCATTCACTTTCAAGTTGATATCACAAGTGTCAAGATTAAGCCAAATAAATATCTCCTTGAATTTATGGTCAAGCACTAATAAAATTAAAATTACAAAATATGCATAAAATAACATGTAAAGAAAAAAGAGTATTTTGACATAATCCCTTGCAGAAAAAAAAATATATATATACAAGTTGAGTCAGTCTTATTTTGAAATAGCACCAAAAATAAAAATCGTGCACCCTATGTTAACCTATTTTTTAACAACAACTATTTATAAAAACTTATTCATATAGTGCTTAATAGTCTTTTTGGGTCTTCAGAAAGATTGAGAGCAGTTTAATGCATCTACTTTTCTAACCTTAATATGATCACAGTGTGTTATTAAATCATCCTTAATGGTTCTGTTTTTCAAGCTAAGTGCATCCAGATTCTTTTTTTATAATAAATTTTTCCTGCAGATCAAACTGCCTCAACCACTGGGCTATGGAACCATTCCAGGGCAAGGGCCAGGTCTTATTTATTGTCACTCTGTCTCTCACAACTCATACCATCCCCTAAATTTGTAGTAGACACTCAATAAATGTTTGTGGAATGAAAGATTTCCAAATCAAAATTAGTACATTGCTTAGCCCCAATCATGTATTGGAAAAAGTGCTAAACATAATTAAACACAGTCTTTACAACTAGAGAGATTTCAGACATGGACAGAGCATGTTTAGAAACAAAATAATAAATGAAATCATGAAATACTATACAAGTCCCGGTGGAGTTCAACCAAGGGAAAGAAACTTCAATCTCAGAAAGCTGAAAATGACTTGAAAGATAAAAAGTAAGATAGACTCTGAAATAGGATCGTGTGGGACCTGAAGTGGAAGAACTGTAATATTCAATAACCTGGAGCCATGGAATAGGCAGCAGTTTTCCATGAAATGCAAGCAATTGAGTATTTGTAGTGACCCCAGGTCAAGGGAAGTTTATGTTGGTGTAGGCATGAGTGTGGCATGGGAACTTGTGGCTGGTCAGGCATTCTCACAGCACACATCTTATCACAGTTCTGTGTCTCCACTGCTGTGAAATGCCACTTCTATTTTAAACTTACATTTGTATATATACTTGCTTTATCTTTACGTTTGTATGTCCTAGGTTTTGAGCTTTGCATTAAACTCAATCAATTCATTGTCTATTCTTATGTTACTACACACATATTAGTTCTTCTAGATTTATAATAAATTGGATTTGATTGTACGGTGAGACTTCTTTGTTATTTTCTGTTTTCAATGATTTGCTGAGTGAAGAGGTGTGGGAATGGATTTGGTTTGCAGAGGATGGGCAGAGATGGAACAACTTCTGTAGGGTGTAGAGAGAGTTTCTAGATAAGCTTACGTAACAATTTTGCTGGCCAGGACTGGGGCCCTAACCAAGATTGAATGAGATTGAACTGAGACCCTAGTCATGAATCTGAAAATTCCTTGCTCTTAAGCCATGTGGCTTTTCCCCTCAGCCCTCAGAATTCCAGATGTAGAACTCAAAAGGCAAGTGGTAACATGTATTCAACCATGAGTTGTGGAAGTTTTGAATGTTAGCAAGAAAGTGACTGCATCCTTGAGCCATTGGCTTAAAGCTTCTATGAGTGTAAATAAAAGTCACAGTTGAGGTATTGTACTTGGTTAACAAAAGGAAACATCTATATTTACAAAATGGAAAGACTAGGAGTAAGACAGTGGAAAAGAGGAGAGAGAACACTAAGAGAAAGGAGTATTTCAGAATTAGTTTTCAGTGCTAAAGACGTTCCTAGTAAGAAAAACATAAAGGTGTGGCCGTGAAGGTCCATGAAAAAGTGAATTAAATATGTTAGTCATAAGAATTAAACAGGTCTAAGAAATCAGAGGTTAGAATGTTACAAGTTCTTTCTTCAATGATGTTGAAACCCCACCCTGCTCTGCCACGCCGCTGTAGTGAGAGATTTTATTCTGAAACATGGGAATGAGGTCACTGTTTTGTTCTGTTTGTTTGTTTGTTAGGCAGGAAATGTGATAAGCAGTGCATCCGGGAAATCCTAGATAACAGAAGTGAGGGAGAAAAGAATTGGATGAGAAGAAATGTGGCAGATGTGGTTATCTCTGGAATTACCTGGGCTGTTTGCACAGCTTCATGCTAGATATGATGATTCTGAAAAAGATTATTTGGATGGCTGAACATGTACTTAACAAAATAATTCTATCTAGTTTGCTAGAGTCAATCATGATTATACAAGTAACATATAATGAGGTTGTAATAATGACACCCAATACTTAATGGTTAAGAAATCCTTGGCTTATTTGTTTTCAAGATATTATTACTTAGCTACTATTTCTGTGTCTCATGTTTTCTTCACTCATACCATTCTAAACTGGGATGATATCACCATGTATCTGGGTCCTGCTCTCCAACTCTCTGTATGTACTTAATCAAACAATTTATGTTAGAAATGGATAGATTTTATTTAAAGGGTCTTTAATTTCTTTCTTATACTCTGCCAAATTCTCACCAGTGGTACTCAAAATTAAACCAAGATGCTCTTGGTGTGCTCCAGTCTCCAGTGACAGCACTTATGGGAGCATATCTGCACCTCTCACCTCTGCTTTTGCTGTGCCATGGGGAGGCTGTATTTAGATTTTGTAAGAGCACACACAAGGCAGCACTGTGGTTTTTGGCAGGACTGCCAAACATGCTCCGTGGCTCGGGAATCTACTGTGCTGTTTTATGCCTACCAGCAATCATTCGGGCTGATACTGCACATATTTGGCACTCACTGAATTCCTGTGACTTTATTCGCATTTTGTTTCTTTAATCTTGTCTGTGATATTGTGGTTGTGGGCCACAAAGTGTTAGAGGAGTAAGAAAAAGTGAGACCACTTTGCTTTGGCTGGAATACATCAGTTGAGAATGTCAGAATTTCTGTGAGTAAAAACAAAATATGTTTATCCTTATTTTTATGACTTCCCTAGCTTAGTAACTGAACAAATTTCATTCAGAATTCCTGTTATAAAGCACTTCACTGTTCACCAAGCAAATGTGAAATACGTCTTCTATGCACAACCCTCTTTTCTGGGCTTCCAAACTAAAAGCTCATGATGCACCCAAGAGCTGTATGGACTTTGGATTTTGCCTCGCAGGCTTGCTTACACTTTTAAAAAATTGGTGGTTTATTTATGAATACATAAATACACCCAGATAACTAGCTTGGAGCTTAGCCTTATGCAGGAAGACAGACTTATTTCAAGGGAAGAGCAGGAAATAAATTTTTCTGTAAATAAGGAAGCTGAAATGGTATCTCATTATTTAATTCAATTTGTTCATGGATTTATTGGATGTTTAATTAGCTCTTTCTGAACTGCTTCTTTTTAAACTAATTTAAAAATATTTTTGCAGAATTAAAATGTTAATATTTTTGGCATTATGTTCATTGCAAATGTCATCATATTTTATCAAGATCTTAAGTTGAATAATCANTTTTTGGCATTATGTTCATTGCATGTCATCATATTTTATCAAGATCTTAAGTTGAATAATCAATTAAAGGAAATTTTATAGGCTTTTGTCATTCAAAATTTCAAATTAATTTTACAAGCCATTGAAATTAAAAATAGGACATACTCAAAATGGATCAAAGACTTAAGAATGGAAACTATAAAATGCCTTTGGGTGCATACTCAGCAATGGGACGGCTAGTTGAATGGTATTTCTCTCTTTAGGTCTTTAAGGAATTGCCACACTGTCTTCCACAATGATTGAACCAATTTACATTCCCAAATGTTTATAAGCAATCCTATTTCTCCACAACCTTACCAGGATCTGTTATTTTTTGATTTTTTAACAATAGCCATTCTGTCTGGTGTGAGATGATATCTCATTGTGGTTTTGATTTGGATTTCTCTAATGATGTTGTAGCAAAGACATGGAATCAACCTAAATGTCCATCATTTGGGTAAAGAAAATGTGGTACATATACACCATGGAATACTATGCAGCCATAAAAAAGAATGAGATATATCTCTGCACGGTCATGGATGAAACTGGAGGCCATTATCCTTAGCAAACTAATGCCGGAACAGAAAACCAAATACCACATGTTCTCACTTATAAGTGTGAGCTAAATCAGAGGGTGGCGGCTGGGAGGAGAGTGAGGATCAGGAAAAATAACCAATGGTTATTAGGTGTAATACTTGGGTGATGAAACAATCTATACATCAAATTCCCATCACACATGTCTGCCTGTGTAACAAACCTGCACACTCTGCACATGTGCCCTTGAACGTCAAATAAAAGTTAAAAAAAGTAAAGGTGTCAATAAAAACTGAAAACTATAAACTCTTAGAGAAAAACATGGGGGAAACTTCATGGCATTAGGTCTGGCAATGATTTCTGGGTTATGACATCAAACAAGAGTATAGGTACTTCAGGAATGAGGTATTGCTTTTGCTTTACTGTTTTTCTAAATAGAGGCAATCACGTATCAGAGAACCAGCGGGGAGATTTTGCCAGCTACTAAGTGTATGTGCTTCAGTTATGCGTTCTGGACCTGAGGAAGTAACCACAGCATGGGCCTGGAACCACTGTGCAATGGATCTGACCTACATCTCCATGGATCCCTTGCTTTCATGAGCCCTACTTTCACTAGAAGGCCACAGGGATGTTTTGTGTCTCTGGGAATTAGTGTCAGGCAGGACAAGTAATCAGTAGACTCTTAAAAGGCTGATTATTTCCTTTCTTCTAATTCACAGTTATTCTGGTAAAAGACCATAAGACCCTTTAGAGAAGGCTGCAAAAAATAAGATGAACACTTTACATTTTTGGCAGTATAGCAAAAGTCATTTTCTTTTTTTTTTTCTTTTTATTATACTTTAAGTTCTGGGATACATGTGCAGAACGTGCAGGTTTGTTACATAGGTATACATGTGCCATGGTGGTTTGCTGCA
>NW_016806392.1:649002-651656 GCF_001698545.2 Rhinopithecus bieti | reverse complement strand
GCGGCACTATTCACAATAGCAAAGACTTGGAATCAACCCAAATGTCCATCTGTGACAGACTGGATTAAGAAAATGTGGCACATATACACCATGGAATATTATGCAGCCATAAAAAAGGATGAGTTTGCGTCCTTTGTAGGGACATGGATGCAGCTGGAAACCATCATTCTTAGCAAACTATCACAAAAGTCATTTTCAAGATGACCCAGCCTCCCTTTCATTCAAGGGGTTCTGACCTGTAAACTGGCTCAAACATGAGCATTAATTGAGGGGCCAAATTCTCTATTTGAAAATTCAACTTAGAATTATGTTCACATGACTTGTAACTTTTTTGCTTATACCCATTGAGTATGAATTCAGTTGGCTTCCTATGTATTTAACTTTAGGGACAGCATAATCAGCTAGCCGACACCATAGGGTTCTACAAGTCAGATATTTCTGATTGCTGCTTCGGTTCTGAACTCTGTTATGATAATCACCCATCTTATCTTTGGTAATGAAATGTCACCTCTGGCCCTTGCCCCTCCAGGATTCAGTTACTCTTGTTATATTTATGGATTCCAGTTCAGTGAACAGCAGTTCCCATTGCAATTTCTGACCTACAGGGAAAAGCAACCACAGAGCTCCTCAAGGATGCTGGGGCTCCCATCTCATCCTTATTCCTCACAGACATGGAAAAAAAATATATCTTCTGGATCCTTCCAGGGCAAGTAACGAGACATCACATGAGAAATCCACTCTTCCAATCTTAGTAAGCCTTTCAATACTTTCCTCTATGGTATACCAAGGCAGTTCTGGCATTTAATGTTGTTTAGTGTTGGCCACCTTTTAGTACATGTTTTAGCCAATCAAGCAAACAAATTAATTGAATTATTTCTGATCTCGAAAGCTACAACATTAAATCCAGAATCTCTGCTTGGTGGGCTCATATCAATAAATTTGGCCTGATTCAACTTTGTGTTCTTTCCACCATTATTCTGCACCCTTAATTTCCATTCCCACACCTATTCCCTAGATTTCTGCTTGGATAAATTGGAAAAACCATGCAGTTATTTTGGAGTGTAGCAAATCTTTTCATGAGTCTTTTTAGGACTTGCTGAGATTGAGTCTAGTTGTAGGTCTAGAAGTAAAGCAGCATGGTATGGATGGGTCCTGAGGAGAATCGCACTGTCTTGCATGGAAAATCCTCTAGCAGAGGCCATTATAGGCTCATCAGGCACAGAAGGATTAACCTTTACAGGAGTGGAGTGGTAGCTTCTACTGGCAAAGAAGACTCAAGTGAATTTAGAGGATCATTGTCCTCTCCTTCATCAGGGTCTACACATATGTCACAAAGTCAATTTTCAGGATTTCATCACTTTACAATCAATGCACCCACTTTAAGAGCAGATACCCTGAGAGGCTGGGGATTCTATTTCCATTATAAGTCTGCCACTCACAAGATGAGACTGTGGGTTTGTTTTTCGAAGATCTCAGCTCTGTGACTGCAGGAGATAAAGATTTCTTTCAAAACATACATAGAAACTTTCTGATCATTTGTACAGTTCTTGAGCCAAGAATTTGAATTTCTAAGCTCTTCCTTTTCTTTCCCAACTTTGTGCATCAGAAATAACAATAACTGGCCAATCATGTCACGCTCATGAGCTTGACCTAAACAGAGTGAGGTATTAAATGCATGGCTCAACAGAAAATTGCTCATTATATCAAGAACAGCATGACCTTAAACAGAATGAAAAGTGACAGTTACAGACAGATGCCAACACCAAAATAGCAAGGATGTTGGAAATATATCTCAAGAATTTTAAAGCAGATAACATAAAATCTTCAGCAAGAAATTATGAATACATTTTAAAGCAATGAAAAAATAGAAATTATCTTCTACTACATTGAATACTTCAGCCAAAAAAGGAGATAAAAATATAGAAATTTTAGTCAAAATAAAATGACTGAAAAAAATTTTCAGTGGATGAACTCAAGAGCAGAGTGGAAAGGACAGAAGAAAAAATCAGTGGACCAGAAGAAAGAGCAATTAAAATGACCAATCTGAACAATAGAGACCTGTAAGACTTACAGAGACCTAGAAATTCATGGCATTGGTATTTTAGAACATACGCAAAGACATACCATATCCTGGGTTATAAAACAAATTTCAGTGAATTTTTAAGAATGAAAATAATAGACACCATGATCTCTGATCACAATTAATTCAAATTAGAAATAAATAACAGAAAGATAAAAGAAAATCTCTAAACATTTGGAAAGTTAACAAATTTCAAAATAATCCATGGGTCACCACAGAAATACAAACTACCATCAGAGAATACTATAAACACCTCTACACAAATCAACTAGAAAATCTAGAAGAAATGGATAATTTCCTGGACACTTACACTCTCCCAAGACTAAACTAGGAAGAAGCTGAATCCCTGAATAGACCAATAGCAGGCTCTGAAATTGAGGCAATAATTAATAGCCTACCCACCAAAAAAAGTCCAGGACCAGATGGATTCACAGCTGAATTCTATCAGACGTACAAGGAGGAGCTGGTACCATTCCTTCTGAAACTATTCCAATCAATAGAAAAAGAGGGAATCCTCCCTAACTCATTTTATGAGGCCAACATCATCCTGATACCAAAGCCTGGCAGAGACACA
>NW_016806392.1:628794-647257 GCF_001698545.2 Rhinopithecus bieti | reverse complement strand
AGCTGGAAACCATCATTCTCAGCAAACTATCTCAAGAGCAGAAAACCAAACACCGCATGTTCTCACTCATAGGTGGGAACTGAACAATGAGATCACTTGGACTCGGGAAGGGGAACATCACACACCAGGGCCTATCATGGGGAAGGGGGGAGAGGGGAGGGATTGCACTGGAAGTTATACCTGATGTAAATGACTAGTTGATGGGTGCTGATGAGTTGATGGGTACAGCACACCAACATGGCACAAGTATACATATGTAACAAACCTGCACGTTATGCACATGTACCCTATAAATTAACGTATAATAATAATAAAATAAAATTTTAAAAAATCCATGAGTCAAAGAGAAAAGCTCAAGGAAAATAAAAATGTTAATTGCACTGAAAAAATGAAAATGCAACATTTCCAAATTATAACACAGATAAAGCAGTTTGATTGGAAAATTTCTAGCACCAAATACATACATTAAAATAGAGAACAAATGTTTAATCAATAACTTAAGATCTCACCCAAAATTATAGAAAGGGAAAATAAACTAAAAGATGGATGGAAATAATAAAGATAAATCAACAGATTTGAATACAGAAAACAATAAAGGAAAGTCAATGAAACGGAAAGCTTTTGTTAAAAAGATCAATAATTTGGCAAATCTCTAGATAGGGTAATAAAGTTAAAGAAAGAAGACACAAATTACAGATTTATAAATTCAAAATGAAAGAGATGGTATTGCTATTGACTCTGCAGACTTAAAAAGGATAGGTAACACTACAAAGAACTCTACAATATAACTTTTACAACTTTGTTTAATTCCTCAAAAAACTACAAGCTATCACAACTTGTTCAACATGAAATAGAAAATTTGAGTAACCATGTGAATAGTAAAGAAATCAATTTCTTGTTAAAAAATTCCTTAATATCAGTTATTGTAATTGTAGTACATTTGTAAACACTTAAAAAAATGACAATTCTCCAATGCTTTAGAAAATAGAAGAGAACAGACAGAAATTCATATTATGAAACTAGTATTAGCCAGATGCCAAAATCAGACAATGACAGTCCAAAATGTAAAATTATGGACTAATATAATTCATATAGATGGAAAAAGTCTTAATAAAAT
Source organism: Rhinopithecus bieti (assembly GCF_001698545.2). Taxonomy (NCBI): domain Eukaryota; kingdom Metazoa; phylum Chordata; class Mammalia; order Primates; family Cercopithecidae; genus Rhinopithecus; species Rhinopithecus bieti. The sequence continues at coordinate 646,140 of NW_016806392.1, read as the reverse complement.
ATTAGTCAGTAGAATTCAGCATCATATGAAGATTTTTTGATACAAAATAACAAAGTAAGATTTATTCTAGAGATGCAAGATTGGTTCACATTTGAAAATCAATTAAAGTCATGTATCATATTAACAAGCTATAGGATAAAAATCACATAATTGTGTTAATTGATGCAAAATTCATTTTACAAAATTCAATATCCATTTATAATTTTGTAAAATCCTCTTTGGAGATTAAAAATGGAGGGGAACTTCTTATTCTGATAAAAAGCATATACAGGCTGGACATTGTGGCTCACGCCTATAGTCCCAGCACTTTGGGAGACCGAGGTGGGTGGATCACTTGAGATCCGGAGTTAGAGACCAGCCTGGACAACATGGCCAAACCCTGTCTCTACTAAAAATACAAAAATTATCTGAGCATGGTGGCACACACCTGTAGTCCCATTTACTCGGGAGACTGAAGCATAAGAATCACTTGAACCCAGGAGGTGGAGAATGCAGTGAGCCAAGATTGTGCCCCTCACTCCAGCCTGGGCAACAGAGCAAGACTCCATCTCAAAAATATATATATACACACACACACACACACACACACACATACACACACACACAAAAAATCTTACAGCTAACTTTATACTTAATGGTGAAGGACTGAATGCATTTCTGTAATATTGAGAAGAAAATAAGGATGCCTGCTCCACCACTCTTATCAGACATAGCACTGACAATTCTTGCCAGTGCAATAAACAAAATAAGAAAATAAAAGTCTGCAAATTGGAAAGGAAAACATATGATTGTCCATATTTTCAGAGGTCATGTTTGAATAAACTGAGTTCAACAACTTGTAGGATACAAAATAAAGATATAAAAATCAATTGCTTTTCCATACACTATCAATGGGTGTATGGACACAGAAATTAAAACATGATACCATTTCAAATCACTCAAAATAAAATACCTGGATATAAATCTAAGAAAACATGTGCAGGTGGTATGTGTTAAAACTATAAAATGAAAAAGGTCAAACGTGATCTAATTAAATGAAAAAAAAATCATCTTCATATATTGGAAGTCACATAGTAAAGATGTCAATTCAACCCAAGTTGATATACAGGCTTAAATAAATTTCTATCAAAATACCAGAAAGATTTTTTTGTCCCTAAAGACAAGATGATTCTAACATTTATATGGAAATGCAGAGGAACAATATCTTTAACATTTTTTAAAAAGAATAAAGTCGGAGGAGTAGGGGCCAGGCGTGGTGGCTCACACCTGCAATCCCAGCACTTTGGGAGGCTGAGGCGGGCGGATCACGAGGTCTGGAGATCAAGATCATTCTGGCTAACACGGTGAAACTCCGTCTCTACGAAAAATACAAGAAAAATTACCGGGGCGTGGTGACGGGCCCCTGTAGTCCCAGGTCCTCAGGAGGCTGAGGCAGGAGAATGGCGGGAACCCGGGAGGCGGAGCTCGCAGTGAGCCGAGATTGCGCCACTGCACTCCAGCTTGGGTGACAGCGAGACTCTATATCAAAAAACTAAATAAAATAAAATAAAATAAAATAAAGTAGGAGGAGTCACCTACTGGGTTTCAAGGCCTGCTATATAACTACATAATCAAGATTGTGTGATATTTAGTAGAATAGACACTAGGTCAACGGAAGAGACTAGAGGACCTAAAAATAGACACACTAAAATATGCCTAACTGATTTTTGACTAGCGTGCAAAAGCAAATCAATGGAAGAAGGGTAGCCTTTTCAAAACGGTGTCCAACATGGTGAAACCCCGTCTCTACTAAAATACAAAATTAGCCAGCTGTGGTGTCACACGCCTGTAATCCTAGTTACTCAGAAGGCTGAGGAAGGAGAATCACTTAAACCTGGGAGGCGGAAGTTGAGTTAGCCCAGACAGTGCCACTGCACTCCAGCCTGGACAGCAGAGCAAGACTCCATCTCAAAAAAAAAAAAAAAGAAAAAAATAGTGCTAAAGCAATTAGACATCCATATGCAAAAAAGGAAACTTGACCTATCCCTTACTCTCTATACAAAAATTAAATTAAGATTTATCATGTATTTAAATTCATCTGGTATTTAAAGAAAAAAAGCTTAATTTTTAAAACACTTGGTAACAAAATATATTCGATAAAATCTTTAGTATCTAGAATTAGGCAAATAGTTCATAGAACTGACACCAGAAGTATGAATGATAAAAAGAAAAAGGGATAAGGTGGAACTCTTATTTTAAATTTAAGTTTTGCAAAATACAAAATAGAAGATGAAAATGAAAGCTATAGACTGGGAGAAACGATTTGCAAACCACCTATATGACAAATGACTAATACCTAAAATACATGCAGAACTTCAAAACTCAAGAGTAAAACAATAAAATCACAAAATGAACCAAAGTCATGATCAGATATTTCATTAAAGAGGACATAGAGATAGCAAATAATCACATGAAAAAATATTAGACATCATTCACCATTAAAGAAATGCAAATTAAAAACTACAAAATGATATCACTCTAAATGTCAGGATGGCTAAAATAAACAATAGTGGCAACACCAAATGCTGGCAATAATGTAAAGAAACCATGTCACTTTCACATTGCTGGTGGGAACAAAAGATGGCACTGGGAAATATTTTTGCAGTTTATTATAAAACTGAACACATAACAACCATATGTTCTAGCAACATCACTCCTGAGCAATTGTTCCAGAAAAAATGAAAAGTTAAATTCACACAACATTTTTGTGTGATGTTCACAACTTTTTTGGCAGTAACCAAATACTGAAAACACTCTAAATGTCCACAAACCGGTTAATGGTTAAACAGATGATGTTCACTCATATGATGAAATACTATTCAGCAATACAAAATAACAAATGATATATGCAACCTCAATCAATCACTAAAAGTCATGCAGAATGAAAAAAGCCAATCACAAAATGTCAGATACAGAATGTTTCCATTTATATAACATTCCTGAAATGTAAAATCTATAGAGAATAGAGAACATGAATGGTTGCCCGGGGTCAGAGATGGGATGGAGAAAATGAGGTGGGTAGGACCCTAGACAGGTAACATGAGGGACCCTCTGGTGATGCAAATGGGCTGTCTTTTCACTGTCAATATAAATATCGCCATGTTACTGTAATACACTTTTGCAAGATACTACCAATGGAAGAAAATGAGTAAATAGTACACGGCATCTCTCTGTATTATTTCTTACAATTACTTGAAAAATCTTTAACATCCCAAGAGATTACACTAGCTCCCCAGCAATGGATCCAAACTAAGATAAAATCTTTGAAATACCAGATGAAGAATTCAGAAATTTGAGTATTAAACCACTCAAGGAGATACCAGAGAAAGATGAAAATCAACACAAAAAAATTAAAAAAAAATTCCAGAGAGATAGATATCCTAAAGTAAAACAAGTCAGAACTTCTGGAAATAAAAGATACACTTAGGTAAATACAAAATGCAGTGGAAGGTTTCAACAATAGACTAGAAGAAGCAGAAGAAAGAATTTCAGACCCTGAAGACAAGGCTTTCAAATTAACCCAAGAAGACAAAAATAAAGAAAAAAGAATCAAAAGAAATGAATAATATCTCCAGGTAATATGGGATTGTGTAAAATGGTCAAACCTAATAATAATTAGTGTTCTGAGGGAGAAGAGAAGGCTAAATTTGGAAAACGTATTTGAAGGAATAATTGAGGAAAACTTCCCTAGCCTTGCTAGAGATTTAGATGTCCAAATACAAGAAGTTCAGAGAACTCTTGAGAAATTCATTGTAAAAATATCATCACCATGGCACATAGTCATTTGGCTATCTAAGTCAACATGAAGGAAAGAATTCTAAGACCTGTGAGATAGAAGCTTCAGGTAACCTATGAAGGAAAACCTCTCAGACTAACAACAGACTTCTCAGCAGAAACCTTACATGCTAGAAGGGATTGGGGTCCTATCTTTAGCCTCCTTAAACAGAATAATTGTCAGCCAAGAATTTTATATCCAGAAAAACTAAGTTTCATAAATAAAGGAGAAATATACTTTTTCAGACAAACAAATGCTGAGAGAATTTGCCACCACCACATCAGCATTACAGGAAATGCTAAAAGGAATTCTAAATCTTGAAACAAAAGCTTGATATGCACCAAGATAGAATCCCCTGAAAGCAAAATCTCACAGCACCTATAAAACAATAACACTGTGAAAAAGAAAACAATATATCTATGTAAGAACTAGTATGAATACAACAGCATCTCACATTTCAAAATTAATATTGAATGTAAATGGCCTAATGCTCCATTTAAAATCACATAATGGCAGAATTGATAGGAAAAAAAACAAGTAAATATGTGGTGTTTTTAAGAGACTCAACTAATACATAAGGATTCATATAGACTCAAGGTAAAGGGGTGGAAAAGATATTCCAACAAATGGAAACCAAAAGCAAGCAGGAGCTATTCTTATAATTCAGAAAAAAAAAAAAAAAAAAAAAAAAAAAAAAAAAAACAGACTTAAAGAACAGCCGTTAAAAAAAAAAAAAAGAACAAAGAATGAATTGTATAATGTACAAGAATCAGTCCAGTAACACAGGGCTCCCCAAGATTTATAATACAAATTACTTCTAGATCTCAGAAATGGGAGAGATAGGGACAATAATAGGGACACAAAAACAAGCCTCAATACATTTAGAAAATTGGAAATCTATCAACTATTTTCTCAAAACACCAGTGGACTACAACTGAAATCAAACTTCCCAAAAAGTCCCTCAAAATATAAAATACAATGAAAATTAAATAGTTCTACTCTTGAATTATTATTTGGGGGTTTAACAATGAAATTCAAGGGATGGATATTAAAAATGCCTTTGAAATGAATGTAATAGTGGACACAAGTATATCAAAACCTCGTAGGGACACAGGGGCAAAAAACAGGAGACAGGGAAAATTTCAGGCCCTTAAAGTGATACATCAAAGTCGGGAAAAAGGCACAAACTGGCAACCTAAAGGGTCACCACTTGAAGAACTAGAGGAAACCAAGAACAAACTAAACTCACAACTAACAGAAGAAACACCAAATAACCAAAGATCAGGGAGTAAACTTAAACGAAATTGAAACAAAAGAAATACGAAAGATAAATGAAAACGGGAAGGCTTTGTTATTTGAAATGATAAGGACAAAATTGTAGATTATTAGCAAAATTTACCAAGAAAGGAAGGAGGAGAAGGCTAAATAAGCTTAATTTAGAAATGAAACTGATGGCCCGGGGCGCGGTGGCTCAAGGCCTTGTAATCCCGCAGCTTTGGGAGCCCGAGGACGGGCGGATCACCGAGGTCAGGGATTATCAAGACCTTCCCTGGCTAACACGGTGGAAACCCCGGTTCCTCTACTAAAAAATACAAAAAACCTAGGCCGCAGTTGGCGGGCCCTGGGTAGTCCCGGGCTTATCGGAGGGTGAGGCAAGGAAGATGGCATAAACCTGGCAGGGTGGGAGCTTTGCAGTGAGGGCTGGGAGATCTTGGGCACTGGCACTCCAGGCGCTGGGCGGACAGAGCGAGACTCCACCTTCAAAAAAAAAAAAAAAAAAAAAAAAAAAGAAAGAAAGAAAGAAAGAAGTGAAACTGGAGATACCACAGCTGATACCACAGATATACAAAAGATCATTCAAAGGTACTATGAACACCTTTATGTGCACAAATTAGAAAATCTAGAGGAAATGGATAAATTCCTGGAAACTTACAACCTTACTAGGTTAAATCAGGAAGAAATCACAACCATGAACAGATCAATAACAAGAAGCATGAATCAGTAATAAAACACTGCCAACAAAATAGGTCAGGACAAGATGGTTTCACAAGTAAATTCTACCAGACATTCAAAAATGAATTAGTACCAATCCTACTAATCCTATTCCAAAAGATTGAGAGAGAGGAAATCCTCCTTATGTCATACTGTGAAACTAGTATCACCCTAATACCAAAACCAGGAAAGGAAATAAAAACTAACAACAAAACTATAAGTCAATATCCTTGATTAACATAAATACAGAAATTCTCAATACAATACTAGTTAACTGAATCCAACAGCAAATCAAAAAAGTAATATATACAATGATCGAGAGGGTTTCCTCCCAGGGATGCAGGGATGATTTAACATACAGAAGTCAATAAATGTAATACATCACATAAACAGAATTGAAAACAAAACCATATGATCATATCAATAGACACAGAAAAATAATTTGGTAAAATCCAGCATCCCTTTGTGACAAAACCCTCAACAAAATAGGCATAGAAGGAACACACCTCAAAATAATGAAAGTCATATATGACAAACAAACAGCCAATATCATCATGAATGGGGAAGAGTTTAAAGTATCACTCCTGAGAACTAGAACAAGATGAGGATGCCTGCTTTCACCCCTTCAAGTTAACGTTATACTGAAGTCATAGCCAGAGTAATCAGGCAAGAGAAAGAAATAAAAGATATTCAAATTGGAAAAGAGGAAGTCAAACTATTGCTGTTCACGGATGATATTGTTGTATAACTAGAGAACCCTAAAGACTTATCCAAAAGGCTCCTAAATTTGACAAATGAATTCAATAAAGTCTCAGGTTACAAAAGTAATGTACACGATCAGTAGCACTGCTATACAGCAGCAATGACCAAGCTGAGAATTAAATCAAGAACTCGATCCATTTTACAATAGCTGCAAAAAGTATTAAATACCTAGGAATATATTTATCAATGAGGTGAAAGATATCTACAAGGAAATCTACAAAACACTACTGAAAGAAATCATAGATGACACAAACAAATGGAAACACATCCCGTGTTCCCAGATGAGAAGACTCAATATAGTGAAAAAGACCATACCACCCAAAGTAATCTACCAATTCAATGTAACTTTCATAAAAATACCATCATCATTTTCACAGAACTACAAAAGTCCTAAAATTCATATATGGAACCAAAAAATAGTTTGTATAGTCAAAACAAAGCAAAAAAAAAAAAAAAAAATCTGGAGACATCGCATTACCAGACTTCAAATTATATTACAATTCTATAGTTAACAAAACAACATGATACTGGCATAAAAATAGGCATTTAGACCAATGGAACAGAAAAGAGAACCCAGAAATAAAGCCAAATACTTACAGCCAACTGATATTAAACACAGAATGCAAAAATATAAATTGGGAAAATGACACCCTATTCAATAAATAGTGCTGGAATAATTGGCAAATCACATGTAGAAGAATGAAAAATGATCTTATAAAAAAATCAACTCAATATGGATCAAATATTTAAATCTAAGACCTGAAACCATAAAATTCTTAAAATAACATTGGAAAAACTCTTCTAGACATTGGCTTAGGCAAAGAATTCATGATGAAGACCCCGTAAGCAAATGCAACAAAAACAAAGTAAATAAATGGGACCTAATTAATCTAAAAAAGCTTCTGCATAGCAAAACAAATAATCAACAGAGTAAACAGACCACCCATAGAGTAGGAGAAAATATTCACAAACTATGCATCTGACAAAGGACTATTATCCAAAATCTACAAGAAACTCAAATTAACAAGAAAAAAAATAATAATCCCATCAAAAAGTGGGCAAAGGTCATGAATAGACATTTCTCAAAAGAAGATATACAAATGGCCAACAAACATGAAAAAAAATTATCAGCATCACAAATAATCAGGAAAATGCAAATTAAAACCACAGTGAGATACCACCTCACTCCTGTAAGAATGGCCATATAAAAAGTCAAAAAAAAAAAAATCTAGATTTTGGTGTTGATGTTGTGAAAAAGGAACACTTTTACAATGCTGGGTAGGAATGTAAATTAGTACAACCACTATGGAAAACATTGTGGAGAGTCCTTAAAAAACTAAAAGTAGAGCTACCATTTGATCCAGAAATTCCACTACTGAGTATCGACCCCCAAAAAAAGAAGTGATTATGTGAAAAAGATACATGCACACACATATTTATAGCAGCACCATTTGCAATTGCAAAGATGTGGAATCAACTTAATCACCCATCAACCAACAAATGGATAGAGAAAATGTGGTATATATACACCAAGGAACACTACTACTCAACCATAAAAGGAAAAAACATAATGTCTTTTGCAGCAACTTGGATGGAGCTGGAGGCCATTATTCTAAGTAAAGTAACTTAGGAATGGAAAACCAAATATCGTACATTCTTATAAGGGGGGGCTAAACTATGAGGATGCAAAAACATACAGAATGATATGATGGACTCTGGGGACTGAGAGGCAGGAGAGAGGCTGGAAATGAAGTGAGGGATAAAATTCTACATACTGGGTACAGTGTACACTGTTCGGGTGATAGGTGTGATAAATCTGAGGATTCACTAGTAAAGAATCCATCTGTGTAACCAAAAATCACCTGTACCCCAAAAGCTATTGAAATAAAAACATAAAAATAAAAAGTTTAAAACCATCATACATATTTAATTAGATATGTTTCTTTATGAAAATTATTTTACTTCTGAAAATATAATGACCTTCTCCATTTCCTTACAACATCATATATGCTTTCAGAACCCGATCAGTGCCTTATTGCAGATCTTTGGTTCAATTTCCCAGCTAATACAATCAGTTGTTTGTTATCTGGATTCCATTGCATGCCTCTGCAGCTATGCACTTGGTAAAGCATTTTTAAACATTTTTCTTTAGAAATCTCACTTGTAGAAAATTAAACAAATTTGTATGGTATTATCTTTGTATAGAATGCAACTAAATAAACCACTATGTAACATGCGTTCGTTAAGCATCATGACAGTATTTTGCCCACAGTCATTTAGCTTATGACTTCCAAATGTTCAGTTCTCTATGGCTCCAATAATAATTCAGTTCCTTATTATGAGTTCAGCTGAGCAGTTTGCCATAATTAATAAAAAGATAATAATAATGATAGAACTTAAGAATGGACAACCATGTAATTAACTGAATTGTTTACACAAAAGAGAGATAAAGATGTTATGTTCATTGGGAACATGAAAATAATGGATATTTGTTAGTTATCTTAGAGATTTTTTAAATGCCTGTAATGTATTTTAAAATTAATAATATAAAATAATTTCAAGCACTTGTATTCAAACTGTTAAATATTAAAAATAATCTAGAAATTTAAGGGTTCTTTTGTATGTTGATATTTGCTTGTTCTGAACCAAAATATCCATACAAACTTTCAGCTTATAATGATATCTAACTTAGTCCTTGGTGTTTTTTTTAATTTCCTAAAATAGTGTTATGCCAGACCCCTTTATTCCCGAAGAAGTCCACCAGAGACCAAGAGTCAAAGCCAAGCGGCATAGGATCTTTAATGCAAGTTCGAACTTAGGTCCCTCTGTTTTACAACATTAACAGGAGAGCCCCGAATGATGCACGTGGCCGCTCTTTATTAGAACCTGATGATACAGGATATGCAAGGTTACAGAGGTACAAAGGAATTCTTTTGGTTGCAGCATTAAAACTGGTAAATTGGTTAATACAATTAACAGTTTTCCATTTGTTTCCCGCCGTTTTTAGTAAAACTACAAACGGTTGTGATCTTATCAGGGGCTCCTAGGTGGGTGTTTCTAGAGATGTCGTGGCGGCGGGGTGTGTTGGGCTCAGGAAGTTGGGACAAGGAATAGAGGATTGTGTTCATACTTGGGCCCACGGACTAAGATATGTGGCCAGCACCGGTAATTAGAGGCAGGACCAGGACTTTCACAACAATTTGTCTTACAATGGGGGGGGTCTGGAGATATATAGATAACCTAACCTTACACTAATCGGTTAGGTCGGGGGTCGATCCTTTAACTAGGCTGAGGGCGCCGCCGGGCTGTCAGGGCGCCGCCCGGGCCTGTGGAGCCTGTGGACTTCATTCTCTGCCTTTTAGTTTTTTCCAGTTCATCTCTTTCAATAGAACACTTCTAGAAATTGGGTAGGAAAAGTATAAACCATAGCAAGCAAAACTAAGTAGCCACTGAGTGACAAACTGAACTAATTTTCTATTAGAGCATAATACAGTTAACTTAAGCAATCACAGGGAGGAAGTGATGCTGACAAAATCTTAGCCACTGAGAAGTGAGCCTGTAGTGATGAAAATGTTCTATACTTTTGTTGTTCTGTCTCTTTGTTGTATCAATATCTTGGTTGTGGAATTGTATAGCAAGACGTTACCTTTGAAGGAATCTAGATAAATGGTGCATGAGATCTTTCTTATTTTTTACACCTGCTTGTGAATCTTCAATTATATCAACGTTGAAATTTTACTTTAAAAAGCTACGTTAATTAAGACAGTGTGGTATTTTTTGTTCTAATCAGACTTTGAACCAATTGGATGAGGCCCATCCACATTAAGAAGGGTAATCCACTTTACTCAAAGTCCACCAATTTAAATGTAAATCTCATTTAAAAACACCCCTGTAATCCCAGCACATTGGGAGGCTGAGGCAGGTGGATCATCTGAGGTCAGGAGTTCGAGACCAGCCTGACCAATATGGCGAAACCCCCATCTCTGCTAAAAATACAAAAATTACTCAGGCATGGTGGTGTGTGCCTATAACCCCAGCTACTGGGGAGGCTGAGACAGGAGAATTGCTTTAACCAGGGAGGCAGAGTTTGCAGTGAGCCGATGCGCCACTGCACTCCAGCCTCAGCAACAGAGCGAGACTCCATCTCAAAAAAAAAAAAAAAAAAAAAAAAAAAAAAAAAAAAAAAAAAAAAAAAACCCCCTTACTGGCTGATTACCGTGGCTCATGCCTGTAGGTGGGAGGATTGTTTGAACCTGGGAATTTCAGGTTACAGTCAGCTATGATTGCACCACTGCACTCTTACTTGGACAGTGGAGTGAGACCCTGTCTCCAAAACAAAACAAAAACAAACACCCTCACAGAAACATGTAGAGTCACGTTTTACCAAGTATCTGGGTAAAATGGCCTGGTCAAGTTGGCCCATAAAATTAGCCATCACAGTCTATAATGCATTTTGAGTTCATTTTGTACAAAAGTGACTTATACCTTAAGGTTCTCTGCCCCTCATGATTTTCCAATTAGTCGAACATAATTTGTGGAAAGAGCTGTCGTCCCAACATTGAACTGCTATTGTACCTTTGTCAAAATCGGTCAATATATTTCTGTGGGTTGCTTGTGGGTTCTTTACTCAGTTTTATTGATCTTTGAGTCTATTCCTATGACAATTTAATTACTGTAGCTATAAAATAAGTCTCAAAATCACTAGATTCTTCCCACTAAAGTTTGATTTTTCAAAAATCATCTTAGCTATTCCAACAACTTTGCTTGCCATATAAGTCTTAGAATATGCCTCTGTCTGTCTATGAAACACTTTTTAAATAGATATTGCAATAAACCTAAATATCAATTTGAGATTTTCCATCGCCTTTATATTGGTACTTCCAATCTGTGGAAACAGTGGGTCTCTCTGTTTATTTAGACCTTTTATTTCTTTCATCTGCTTTTTGTGATTTTCTGCATATAATTCCTGTATATTTTGACAAGTTTACATGTAAATACTTCATGTTTTTTGGAGTGAATCTAATTTTATTGGATTTTAATTTTATTTCCGTATGTTCACCTGTTCTTTCATTCTCAATCTTGGTTATTTTATTCTCTTTTACTTATGTCAATATTGCTACAGGTTCATGAATTTTAAAAATATATATTCAAAGATCCAGTTTTTTATTGGTTTTATTGGTTTTTATCTATTCTTTTACAGTTTTAGATATCATGGATATCTGTTCTACTTTTATTTTATCCTTCAATCTACTTATTTTGCAATTTGATTTTTATCTTTCTTTAGTTTCGCTGATTTAGCAGTTTAGATAATTTATTCATGATCTTGCCACTTTTCTAATGTAAGCATTTGGTGCTATAAACTTCCTTCTTAGAACTGCTTTATCTGGATCTGACATTTTTTATTGTATTTCATTGTCATTCAGTTTTAAATATTTAAAACATTTTCCTTAGTGATTTCCTCTTTGACCCACATACTATTTAGAAGGGTATTATTTAATATCCAGGTTTTCAAAAAGTTTTTCCTGTTGTCTTTCTGTTATTGATTTATAGTTTGATTCCATTTTGGTCAAAGAACATACTATATATGATTTAGATTGCTTTAAATTTGGTGAAGTGTGCTTTGTAGCATACAATATGGTCTATGTTGGTAAATGTCTATGAGTGTTTGAGAAACGTATTTTCTGCTGTTTTGGGGTTGAATATCCTGCATTTGTCAGTTGAATCCTGTCGGTCATTTGTGTTATCCAATTCTACATTCCTGCTGATTTTTTCGGCCTAGTAATTCTATCACTTGCTGAGAGTAGGGTGTTGATGTTCCTAACCATAATCATGGATTTGTTTGTTTCTCCTTTCAGCTCTATTTTGCTTCATACATTTTGGAGCTGCTTTGTGTGGTGTGTACGCATTTAAGATTGCTATGTCGTCCTGTTGGATCGTTTTTCATAATCTAACATACCTCTTTGTCTCTAGTAATTTTCTGCACTGTGAAGTCTCCTTTATCTGATATGAATTTAGCCACTTTTTTTGGATAAGATTTGCATGGCATATATTTTAATCCTTTTACATTTAATCTACCTATGATATTGTTTTTGAAGTTTGTTGTGGACACATGGCATTCTGTTAATCGTGTTTACTTTTTAAATCTATTTGACCAAACTATGTTGTTTAATTGTTGTTGTATTTATTTGTTTAATTGTTGTATTACATGTGATTATTAATATGTTCATGCTTAACTCTACCATAGTATTAGTTATTTTCTGTTTATTTTCTCTGTTTCTTGTTCCTCTGCTTTTATTATCGTCCTGTGGGTTATTTGAACTTATTCTTAAGGTTAAATCTTAATTTACTTATAATGTTTTGAGTATATCACTTTCTATAGTTTTCTTAATGGTTACTGCAAGTATTAAATTATTAATACATAATGTATTACAGTCCACTGGTATCAACGTTTTACTATTTTGAGTACAGTGCAGGTCCACTTAGCCTCTTGACTTTTAAAATGCAACTGTTTTTCCTCTGTGTATATTGATTTCACACTAAATGGTATTATAATTTTGCCAAAACCACCAAATATGATTTATGATACCCCTGAGGAAAAGGGTAATATGTTATACGTATTCCTTTTTTTTTTTTTCCTTCCAATGTTCTGTTTTCTTTCTGAAGTTTCAAGCCTTTCTGTTACCATTTCCTTTCGGTTTGGAGTCCATTTCATAATTATTCTTTGAAGGTAGATGTGCCAGTAAAAAAAAATACCTAACTTTTCTTCCTTCTGTGTGTTTTTTCCTCTTCATTGCTAAAGGATATTTTTGTCAGGTATGGATTTCACATTTAACAGTTCTATCCTTTCATTACTTGCAAATATTTTGCTACTTTCTTTTTGCCTCTACTGTTTCACACTAGCAATTGCTGTCATTTAAATTGGTGTTCTACGCTAAATAATGCACCATTTCTTTCTGGCTGCCTTCGAGATATATTCTTTTTAAAAAATTTTTTTACAAGTTTAATTATGACGTGGCATGGTATGGCTTTCTTTAGGATTCTCTAAGTTAGGCTTCACTCAACTTCTTGAGTCTGTAGGTTTATGACTTTTGACAAATTTGGAAAATTTCAGTCATTATTTCTTTCAGTAATTTTTCAGTTCCGTTCTCTCTTACCTCTCCCGAATATTTGATGATATGAATTTTAGGTCTTCTGTTATTTATCTATATGTCCCTGTGACTCTGGTCATATTTTTTTAGATTGGATAATTTTTATTCATCTGTTCTAAATTCATTGCTTAGATCCTCTGCCGTTTCTCCTCTATATTGAGACCATCCAGTGAGTGCCTTATTTCAGTCTTTGTATTTTTTAATCTGTAATTTCCATTTGGTTTCTGGCTATAACTTTATTCCTTTCTTGAGACTTTCCAGTTATTGATCTGTTTTAAGAGAATTTGTAATTACTAGTCAAAACACTTTAATGATGACTGCCTTAAAATCCTTGTCAGATAATTCCAACGTTTAATTTATCTTGGTGTTGCCATCTGTTGACTGTCTTTACTCAGTCATTTTTTAATTTTTCTGGTTTTGATATGACAAGTGATTTTCACTTGTATCTTGGAAATTTTGAATCTCATACTGTAGTATGAGATTCTGCATCTTGGTTTATAGATGGATGGATAGATAGATAGATAGATAGATAGATAGATAGATAGATAGATTTTCTTTTCAGTAGAGAGCACTTTCCTAGTGAGGTGTAATATGCGAGCCAGGTGTGTGTCTATGCACCGTTTACTTCTCACAGGGCTCCACCACCACTACCACCTTCACTGTGGGCGCTGACTTAGGCCAACTGTGTCTTCAAGTGAGGTTTGAAAATCAGTTCCTTCCTGGGTCCCAGTGCCAGCAGGGAAGGTAGAAACAAAGGAATGACTCACACTGATTTGTTGTTCTACCCTGGCACCAGAAGCTGGACTCTACTGACACTCAGGGAGTAGAAGTGGGGAAACCCCGAGTGTGGAGTTGCTCCCTACCACCACCTGGCCTCATTAATGCAAGCTGAAGGTGGCGACTCAGCTCCTCACTGGCCCTGCTTTCAGCAGGGAAAGTTGGAAGTTGAGTGTTGACTACCCCACCTAGTTCAACTCATTCTGCCTGGGTGATGCTAGGTTGGGTTGGGGACACAGCTTCCTTCTTGGACCTTCTGACATCATTGTTAGAAGGAAAGGACAAGAGCAGTGGTTGCCACTGTTATGTTCTGCTTCCTTCAGTCTTTTTGCTGTCAGTTGGGTGTGGACCTTCAGGTTCTCCATGCGACTCACAGCCACCAGTGGTGGGGCTGGAAGGGGAATTTGAATGCTTTCTGGCCCTGACGTGAACCACCTTGTTAAGCCTCAATTATCCACAGTGGGTAGATGACATGGCAGTGGAGAGAAAAGGAAATAGTGAAGCCAGGTGATGATGAATGCAACCTTGCACCACCTCAGTTAAATCTTGTTACCAACCTGTACGGGATGAGAGATGAGTTCCCTGCCAACAGGTTGACAACCATGGGTGGGATCTAAGCACTGCTGCCTGCTTCTTATGCAGAGAGGGCATAGTGGGTAGAGTGAAAGGTATGGGGGTAATCAGTTTCCTGCTGGGTCCCAACTAGAAGCTTGTGAGGGCAATGTTTGTTCACTGGTGTTTGACTGAACAAGGGCTGGTTATCTGTTACCTGTTGTTAGGTCACCCTTTGTCTTAGAGTACAGGCTTTCTTGGAGCCCTTGTCTGCTCCTATTTTACCTACTGTGTTGCAGGCTTCTGCGGCACCCTGTTGGACAGGCATGGAAGGAGCACAGACTTTCTCCAAGTTTCAAGGTCCCTAGGACTCGTCAGATGCTCTGCTTGTTTGCTGTGTTATCCCCGATGTTCTTTGGCAGTAAGGGGACAGCGTAGGAAGAATGGGATTACTATATACTGATAGAACTAGATGCCCTCAATGTGGTTTCTAAAATGAATTTGATGTCTTACACCTTTTTCTTCTTTCCCAGAGAGTCTTGTCTATTGCCCCTTTGATTTTTCCATGTAAGTTTCAGAATGAGCCACTCAATGGTTTTTTCAAAGCCATCTATTTGGATTTCATTGATATATCTTTCATTTAATGTGAGATGAGTCTGAAAAGAATTAACATCTTTAATAATGACCATTTGATAGTTTCCTTTCTTTTCTTCTTTTCTCTTTTAAAATTTCCTCCTTTACTTTATTGGTTGAACTTCTAAAACAACACTTAATTAAATTGATGATAACAATCATCCTTGTTTAAACAGGGAAACTTTCCATCATTCTTTAAAGTACACTCATGTTTAAAATCTACAGTATTGGTTTGTTTTTGTTTGTTTATTTACTGAAAGTGGCATTACAGTGATAGCAAGTCTTAGATTTGTATGCCTAAAATGTATTTTCTGTTTCTCAAACATAAAATACCTTAGAATTATAATTCCAGCCTTATAAGCTATTAATATTTCTGTTTTCTTTCATTGTTGCTGTATTTTATTATAGACTTAATTTTTCTTGTTTCATATGAAAATACTCTTGTGAATCTGATTCTCCTTTTACATGTATTATTTTCTCTCTCTGGCAGTTTTATGAGCTTTCTTTGTATCAGTGACATTCAGAAGTTTCACGAATGTATTCTATTATGATTATGTTTTTCAATCACTGTATTCACAAGTTAGCACACTCTTTTGTACAAAAGTATCAGGTGTTTCTTCAATCAGTGAAATCATCTTCAGCTAATCATTATCTTTCCATATTTTTTTTCTTTCTTACCAAGCCCTAACTACACAATATTTCATCGCCTGGCTTTGGTGTTTGCACCCTTCATTTCCTCTCAAGCATTCTGCCTTCCTACTCTTTTAATCTGAGAAAATAATAAAAGTGTCCTATGTACTATTTTTGATATAGTATTATCTCTTTTGTTCACATTAAAAAATGTCAGAGGTGACTATCTACTCTGATTATTTTTTTTAACCGTGGTCTATGCAGGCTCATCATCTCTAATCAGGTTGTCGATTTCTACAGCTCCACTGGTGGCATGCTTTCCTGTGGTATCTGCATGTCCCTCCTCACAGGGACAGGTAATCGCGGGCATCCAAACTAGTCAGAGACACAGGAGTACATCCACATTCTTCTCTGTATCAGAATTAAAATAAACCCAAGTAGGACGGGGGCATGGATTGGACAGTGGTAACTGCAGATAGAGAATTGACCTGCTTCTCTCATCTCCTCAAAATTTCCAAGTTTTAGGTATCTCAAAGGGGCTCCTTTCTAATATCAGCTATAGAAAATGTAGACAAATGCATGTGGCTATGTTCCATTAAAATTGACTGACAACACAGGCCTCGATGTAGTTTGTCAACTCCAATGTTAAATAATGAATTAGAGGCCTTACGCAATACAATAAAAAGACAAAACAGAAAAGCCTGAAAACCAACGAATAATTAAATTGTTTTGCAAATAAAATAATTTTGTGTAGAAAAAAACAAGATAATGTATAGAAATAAAAACAATTTGAAAGCAGACACTGAGTTACTGACATTGTTAGCTACCGAAGGAGTTAAGTAAAGTTGCTGAGTACAAAACATCAACAAAACTCAATATTCTGTAACCAACAATGATTAATATGGCAACATTAATTAATGCTAAGATTCTGGGGAATAAATCAAATACATTAGGTTAAAGAACACTCTAGAGAAAAGTACAATGTATTTAAGGATAGAAATGTCACTTAACTAAATGGAGAGGTAAATTATGTTCATT
>NW_016806392.1:611920-628099 GCF_001698545.2 Rhinopithecus bieti | reverse complement strand
TATATATATATATGTTAAATTCTTTCCACCAAGGTATTTTCAGTCAAAATTTTGAGTGCTTTAAAAAACTGTGACTTTAAGAGCCAGTTTCAGTATTTTGTGGATGAATAAACTCTAGTTAAAACTTTTAAAGAAAGATGAAGAAGAAAAATTTTACCTATCAAGTATCAAGACTGTAAAAATAAAAGAGCATGATTTTGATGCAGAAACGAACAAGTAGACCAATTAAAACTATTGAGCTCAGAAACTAATCGCAATATAAGAATTTGAAATATGGTAGAGAAAAATTTTGCAATATGCAGGAAAATTATGAACTATAAAAAAATTACCACAACAAAATATATAAAAAACATAAAAAGAAATACTAAAGAGTGGATTTCCTCAGTGTTGTGCTTTATAGCAGGAGGATTTTGAGAATGAATGTACTACTTTGGATGTTGTTGAGTTGGCAAGTTATATTATTTCATCAGAAGTTTAGAGTATCACAGAGGATGAAATTTCCAGCATGATTAAACATTGAAAAAAAAAATTTTCACATTGCTCTTTTCCAAGAGAATCTAAATACTGAAGTAATTTCCTACCTTCTGCAAATCATGTGCAAGCATTTCTTTGAAAATCAGAAATTTTATGTTTTATCTTTTCTCTTTAATATGACTCCATTCCATTTATTTTAGAGAATTTTATCATAATATGCATTATACTTGAAATTATTTTATTGATCACTCCATTATTTCTGTACCACAAGTTATGTATGAAAGTTGATTTTTAAAAATTCTCCATGATTATATATTTCTAAGTTATGAAATAATATGGGTTGATGTATTATAATTAGTATTAAAACTTGAGCATTCTATAGAATTCTATTATAAATTGTAATACATCTTACGTATAAAAATGAAATATTACTTAACTGAATTTGCATATCTTAATGAACAGCATCAAGATCGATCTTAAATTATATTTCTGTGTCTGAATGAGCACAACTTGCTGCTTGAATGAGTCAAAGTTCACCATAATTTTTCTGGCTACAGGCACTGTATACATTCACAGAAATAAAGAGATGCTCATGTTAGGAGTTTTCTCATTGCAGTTTCATTCAATTCTTTGAGTTCCTTTTAGATATATGCCAAAATGACACAGTGGTTTATTATGAATAATTACTTTTAGTGGTCTAATAGCTAACAGCTTGGTTATTTCCTCCTTCATTGTTATTGAAAAAGATTAAACCAAATGACTCAAAGAGTGATTTTATACAATTATTTGCACTTATTTTATTTAAAATGAGAAAGATGATTGACATAGGAACATCTTGACTTTAACCAAAATTTATTCGCAGGATGGTTACTTTTAGGAAAACAACGTGAGAATAATTTTGATGATCTGGAAATATATTTCTTCAAGATATATATGAACCATAGTTTAAAGACTTCTGCCAGAGGCATCTAAAATAATAAAACAAGAGCTAGAGGACTCTTCCTGAATAAATTTTATTTTTTTTTATTTTTTTGACCAAATTACCAGCTACTAATGCAACGTCAATGTACTGTATCATACCATCTGTATAAATTTTCAAAACATATAATACTGTGTATTATATACAGACATACATAAGTACACACATAAACACACACAATATAAAATTACATGACATATAAAGTAACATGGTAAAGTTATAAAAAATAGGTTTCAGGATTTTGTTTATATACGAAGATGGTTCGGGGTGTGACTCCTACATTTCCTTTAAATTTATCTATTTCTAAAATGAAATAAAGCCTGAAACGTGAAGAAAAAAGAAAGAATGAAAAGGAAGGAAAAAGGAAAGAAAAGAAGGACTAAGTTATGAAGAAGGGGTTGATTTTAAAATGCTCCTCAAAAGAAAAATTAAATAATTAAATATGACTTCCTAAAAAATAGTATATTATATAGAAGATGCACCAGATGTATGCAAAAAGATAGAAGACAAGGAAATACTACATGCCATTCTGGAAATGAAAATTAAGGCTCATATTGAGTATCAAACTACGTGGTCATACTAAAAGCAGAAAATTCAAAGAAAATTAGAACGGAAAAATAACATGTTTTATTTATTGATTTGTTCTATATTCTGCAAAGTCACAGGTGACCAAAAAATAAGGACCATTTTCATTAAAAAATAATTTAGAATTACCCTACAAAATGAATACATGTACAATTTCAGCACAATTCTACATTACTAATTATACATTTAAGTGTGAAAACAGCATTGATCTCTGTATTTCAAAGCATCACGTTGAATAGCATATATTCAAAATATTTAATCAATTATACTGTGGTCAAAACTGGTCTAAAAATTGAACAACAATATCTTAGTAAGAGAGGTATAACAGAAAAGATAGCACACAGAAACCTTTGACCTTTGGAATATTCAAGGAGATACTTGAAAAGTCATTCACTTAAGAGCGTCTGAAAAGATGGGTTTGGCTGACTAATCCTTGTTCCCTACTGAGCCTGTGTACTATTAACTACTTTTCGCAGAATAAAAACGATCACCAAGGTTATTGGTTATGGTAGACTGGAAAAATAAGGCCATTAAAGATAACCAACTGTTTCTTTATATTTCTGTGAGTAGGAAAGGGTAGCTGTCCAGCTTCAGCTTTCGGGTCGATTAAATACTTTAAGCCTCATTTCATAAACAGAGCAGATTAACTACTCACATAAATCTGAAATAAAATTCATACACATAAACTAACAGCTGATTTGCAAATTTTCACAGTCTTGTCACTCTGTAATTTTACTAAATAAGGGAAGAGTCATAAGCTCAGACTTTGGACTAACTATACACTGTAAAATCTAGTTGAGGTGGCTGTGAGAATGGCTTGTGTGATGGGGAGACAGAAGGCATGCATTCTCTCTGGAACTGGATATTGTTGATATTATTGAGGAACTCATCTTTTTTTCACATTCATTAACTAGTTCCTAATATCACAATGCAGAGAATATAAAGCATCTGAAGTTTTATTTGAATAACAGCTAAGCCTACATTAAAGAACAAAAAACAACTCTGATGTCAAACCTCCTTTCAGATGCTATCAGTGTTCAGAGGGGACATATATTTTTAAAATTTCTTGTCATACAAAAAGATCCAAAGACAAAGGACTATATGAGTAGTTTAGTGCCTCATACTTCAACATTCAGTTGTAAGTCCATGTAAGGTTAAGGAAGATTTACAGAACTACCAAATAACTTCAAATGCATTGCACCTTGACAATTTTACTGTACTGTATTTTTAGGTGTAAGAGCTTTGCTAAATTCTTGGGATTATATTTGGGTCAATATGCTACATTGATAAAGTATAGAGTAACCATGAATTCTGTAAGTGTAACAATAACTAAGAGTCTTTTAAAA
Organism: Rhinopithecus bieti; assembly: GCF_001698545.2. Classification (NCBI taxonomy): domain Eukaryota; kingdom Metazoa; phylum Chordata; class Mammalia; order Primates; family Cercopithecidae; genus Rhinopithecus; species Rhinopithecus bieti. The sequence goes on along the minus strand of NW_016806392.1, from coordinate 624,715 downwards.
ACTCATTCTACCTGTGGTAAATTATGTATCATAAAAAATGTGAAACTAATGTATCTATCATATAACATCATGGATTGAATGTAATTAGTAAAATGAAAAATGTAGCATTTTGTGTGTTTACTTGGGGTTGTTGCTTCATCTCTTAATCATACTACTTGGGTAGTGGGGTTAGTATGGGATGGTCTGCACACCTGAAGTGGCTATTGGAAAGTGTAAAGCAGTTTGTAGGGGATAAAAGTTATATTTAGGTGGAGTAAAAGAAGCAATATCACTCCTATTTATACTGCTTACAGTTAGGAGTGCTTGTTCTATTTATGTATCTGGCTCACAAATTACAGAGAACATATTGCTCAGGTGGGTATCTAAAATCAGGAAAAATCAGGTCAATAAATAAACAATTGCATAGAAATATAAGAGATAGCCCTGGATATGATTTAAGTATAAACTCCGTAACTACCTGTGGGACCTAACAGTATATTGAGGTCGTTCACATGTTTATGCAGAAAAAATAGAAAACAGAGGAGTTAAAAATTGAATCTGGATTTTCCAATTCTGGTGGAATGGGCCTCTGCTATTGGTAATGACAGTAGAGATTAACTTAGATCAACTTCCTCTGTAATAGGTAACAGTTATCTGGTATTAAAAACTCACTGCCAGGCAAGGTGGTTCACACCTGTACTCCTAGCACTTTGGAGGCCAAGGCAGGCTGAGTTGGGTGGATCACCTAAGGTCAGGAGTTTGAGACCAGACTGGACAACATGGTGAAACCCGTCTCTACTAACAATACAGAAATTGGCCTGGCATGGTGGCATATGCCTATAATCCCAGCTACTCGGGAGGCCGAGAAAGGAGAATTGCTTGAACCTGAGAGGCAGAGGTTGCAGTGAGCTGAGATCATGCCACTGCACTCCAGCCTGGGCAGCAGAGCAAGACTGTCTCAAAACTAACTAAATAAATAAATAACTACGTGAAGACACTGGAGAGCTGCCAACACATGTAGAAATTGCAAAGGAGTAGAAACTTAAATAACTGCACTGATAATTTTACATATATTTACTAGATTATGCATCCCAGTTGGATCAACAATTTGGAAATAAAAAGTGTCAGGCTTACTGGCTTGAGAAGTCAGAGAACAAAGATCAAGGCTGCCAGAATGTCAGAGAAATTATGGCAGAAATGCCTGGAAGGATGACGTCACAAGGGGAAGCCCCAAATCTATATGGAAACCCCACCAAAATAATTGGCTGCTAATCCAGATTGCACCTGTACAGTGGAGTAGCAGAGGTGGTACTTCATAGTCCACAAAATCCAAATTTGTATCTAGCCCTGTATAGATAAATTTTTCCAACTTACAACTTAGATCCTGCCTCATACCACACATAAAAATTAATGAAAATGAATAATAGACCTAAATGCAATAAGTGAAATTATTGAACTCTTCAAAGAAAATGTAGAAGTAAATCTTAGTGGCCTGAAGTTTGGTAAGTATTTCTATATAAGATACATGCACAATAGGATGGCTAAAACAAAAGACAGAAAACAAGTGTTCATAAGGACATGGATAAACTTGAAACCTCATACATTGCTAGTAGGAATATGAAATGGTTCAGCCACTTTAAAGTATTGTCAATTTATTATAAATTTAGCTACAAACTTACCTTACAATTCAGCAATCTTTACAAACTTACCCAAGAAAATGAAAACCTGTGTTCACACAAAACATTTTCATGAATATTTGTATTTTGAGAGGGTTATGGTGTTACCAAAATGCCAGTGGTTGGCCTAGGTCCTGCTGGTTGCCACACAGAAAGCCAGTCACTGAGGCTATGAGTATTGCCAAAGGAGAAGGCTTTAATCAGGTGCTGCTGCCAAGGAGATGAGAGATCAGTCTCAAATCTATCTTCCTGACCAACTAAAATCAGGGGATTATATAGCAGGAGAGAAATACAACAACAGGCACTAAAACAGGAGTTAGGGAGGGGAAAGAAAGAGGACTTGGTCAACAGGGAGCAGGTGGTCAGCTAGGCAATCATGAATTGTGAGGGGTTTGGCATCTCATTGTCCAAATTCAGTAATCTGGTAAGTTTCAGATCCTTGATACTATCTGGGAGTCCTGATGGTTCTATTCCTGACAAAGGAACTCAGACAAGACAAATGTACCTTTTTCAAATTTTAACACTGGGATGGTCAATTTCTATGTTTATTCAAAAGAAATTGTAAACATAGTTGTATAGGACAATTTGGCTGGTTTCAATGAATCGCTTAATCTATGCATTTGTCCAAATTAATTAAATTGTACATTTAAGATGTGTAAAACTTTCACACATAGTAAGTGTACATTATAAAAGTAGAATTATAAAAAATACTGAACTTCAGAGATACACTTGCTTTTTTAAAGTGATTTGAATCAGCAATTCTGAACCTGTGTTCTCTGTGTCTAGCCTTGAGCAACTGCATCAATAGATTGAAAGTAAATAAAGGAAACCAGAATTTTCACTTTGGAGAATGACGGAAGAGAGTCAGAGGAATCAATAGGGCAGGATTAGTTGTCTCACAAAGATGAAGGTCATTGACTCTGTGCTGAAAGCAGCTCTAAGCATTGACTGTAATCTGAAATTCATTAGTTACTTTTTCTTTGAGTTATTTTCCACCTAAACGGTGAATCACTAGAGGCAGTACCCTATGGATCAAAAAACTTGGAATCCCTTTAAAAGCTCTAGAGGGAAAATAAGGCACCTGTTTATTAATTTCCTGGCTTTGATAATTAAATCACAGTTATGGAAGTTTGCTAACATCAGGGCATAGAAGAGAAGGAGAGAAGGGTCTGAGTGAACTCTCAACATTTCATTGAAAGGTAACTTTTTTAAAGTTTTAAAGTATGTATTCCCTAGAGTAGGAAAAAAATGTGCTTTCTTCTTACCCAGGTCTGACTGTGGGTAATTTTCAAGAAATATTTGAATACCCTCATGGATTTTTAGGAACTTCATCAGTACAGCTGTTGGTTCACAAATTTTCCCTAAAAATGGAATAAGGGTCATTATTGATAAATCTGGGTTCACAACTTTGAAAGACCTCTTTAAAAGAAAAAAAAAAAAATGGCTTGGTTTGCAAGCTCCATATGGTCGCTGCTGGTAGGCATCTGTTACATTGCAGACATTTACATGTTTGTAGCTGTTAGGATACTGATGATTTGTTTTACCATGAATATGATGTTTAGTAAATGCAATCACTTAAAACAGAATGTGCACAGAGAACGTACACTTTGGGAAGGCGGGAAATAAGCCTTCATCCTCTCTTGAAAGCCTGTTGTCTAGCACTATGTTTTGAGAAGATGACCGCACACTTCTTGTATTAAAATTAGTTGAACTGTACAAATATATCTTAGATTATCTATGCAGTGATGATCCAATCTTATGAGTTTCTTTTATATAAAACTAATTTAGACTCTTTAGTGTTGCAATTTTTTTTTTTTTTTGGTAAATTTGCTTTTCCTTTATAAAAGTACTACATGTTAACTATGGAAATTTTAGCAAAAAATGTTGAAAATAAAATTCACCAATAACTGCACCACCTAAGCTTACCACGTTTAACATTTTGCTTCATTTCCTGGGCATCTTCTATGACGTTATATTTTACAAATGTGGGAGTTATTTAGACTGTTCAGGGGGATTTGCCTCCAATCCTCAGCAGTAAACTGTACTACTTTATATACATTAGATAACTACAATCAAAATGTTTTTTATTCTTGTATAACAACTTCCCCTTTAAAAATTATTTACATATAAAAATTCCTTTACTCCTAACCTCTAAGCTGTTGAATTGGTAGCCTCATGAGTTAGCCCTCTCTAACTGTGAGGAAATTGGGACTTAGAAAGGAGAAACTGACTTGTCTATGCTACATAGTCATTATCAGTCCTTGGTAGTGGTTCTAGGATACTTCGTAGAAATTTTTCCTTGCATTGTTTAATGCATTCGTTTATGATCCAAACACTTAAAAAGTATATCTCATTGGCTGGAATTTACTTCCAACAATGTCTAATTTTTGTAAGATTCCAAAAGCCACTTATTTACAATTAATCAAGAACTAGTAGATGTGAATGTTTTCCTAGACAATAATGGTTTTATGTATTTAGCTGCCACAAAGCCCTGCTGGGACTATATCCCTTCTGCAAGATGAGAGAAATCTTCCTGCACATTTTACTAAAAAATGGAGCATAAAAGGCAGAGAAGTCTGTTAGTCAGCTGAACTCTTCACTCATTTAATCTGCTATAATTGTGGATAATCATTTGCTAAAGTAGAAGCAATGCTAAAACAAATCAATTAGTCTAACATCTAAATCCATGAGATTAAGATATACACAGTGACAAAATGATAAATAGGCATATTGTGTTAAATGAATTATGTGTGTGAATAAACATTTAAGCAGGGGAGGGTATTCAGAAAATTAAAAATTTAGTATTTGAATTTAATTATTAAAAAATTACATTTATTTCCTTAAATAAGGAGCCCAGTTAGAAAACACACAGGAAAGCATTTACAGCAAAGGAGTCTTCACACACATACTTTACTATGGAGAATAAAAGCCCTATAACAATTCATATACATTTCACACTGTGGCCTCCTTCCTTCCTGTTTGCCTATCACTCCTAGAAAATAAACAAATGAATAAATAATGGAATGATGGTAGGATTGTACGTGCATGATTACAGCTTCACATCTGCACCCACAGTTGCCTGGAAAGCTTACAAATTTATCCTAGTAAGTGAATTTTCCCACAATCTTCAATGACTATGTTACAATTTAACACAACTACCCTCCATCCCTTTCTTCAGAAGATAATTCTGCATATGCTTTATAGAATCAGAACCTCTAAGTCAGGATTTTCCTCATTTTCTGCCCACCATGCATAAATGTATATGCCTCTATGCTTGTCCTCCTTAAGAACTGTTGATATCCTGGAAGAGAAGATCCTCCTGTTGGGAAACAGCCTGCTGCTTTGTGGGCACCATCTTTCCTATAACCCAGATGGACCTTGTTCTGGGGGATGGTCCACCTTTCCCCACCACCACTCCCCACCACACACACAAACGCACTTTCAATTTCTTTTCATTTAACACCAGGAATTCAGCCCAGGTTCTTTGCTCACCACACAAAAAGTCAATCACTGAGACAACAAGTATTTCCAGAAAAGAAGGCTTTATTATGTGTGGTGTCAGCTGGAGAGACAGGAGACAAATCTTAAATCCACTCCTTCTCTCTAATAAGTGAAGGGTTTATGTTGCCAGGAAGGAAAACAGGAGGGACAAGGAGAATAATTGGTCTACAGGTAGCAGGTGCTTCTCATTGTGCATATGTAAGTTCTTCAAGCTTCAGTTCGATGGGCATCCAGCTTGTTGGAAAGTTCAGCCTATTTCACTCATTCTCTCTACTGACTAGTTCTCACCAGAATCTAAACAGTGCTCCATTAATTCCCTATCTTTAACTCAAAGGAATTGCAAAAACAACACTTCAACCCCTTAGTTCACCTTCTCCTTGACAATAAAAATGAATTCCATCTCTAGACTAAGTCAAGTACTTTCTAATCCAACAGTCTACATCATCTTACCATTTTTAGTCATTCCGAAATATGAAATACTTCACTCATGTAGAAAAGTCCAGGTGACTGTATAACTACCAGCTATGTTGCCACTACTAAGATTTCATAATTGTTAATATTTTGCAAATAGTTGCTTCAGATTTTATTTTTAAAAAGGAGATAAATATTTATTATTAGAAATGCAAGTGCAACCTTCTGGGATCCACTGCCTACTCTGGTCCCTCTCTAAAGTTAGCTAATATTTTGAAATTTTAGTCTAACCTTTATTTTTATATTTTCACTGCATTTTATTGAATCTATACACAGCATATAGTAATGCACTACAGAGTAGACATTTTAAGCCTTGGGGATTTATTCTCACCAACCTATGTAGAGTTAGAGTTGCATCATTCATTTAAAATACTCTAGACTATTTCATTGAAAGAGGTGATTATGTTTTGGTTATTTCTTTTGGTGAAAAGTAAGGTTGATTCTGTTTTTCTTTACTCCAGATCTTGCTATAATTAAAGTCTGCCTGCCTGTCCCAAACTCATATGTGACAAGTTCCCCTTAAATACCAAGGATATGAATAACCTGCTTATTCAATATGCATATTCTCAACTTAAGATGTTGTCAAATTGCTCTCTAAGTTGGTTGTATTAATTTCCATTACCACCAGCTCTGTGAAAGCTCACTTTCCTCCATGAGAGCAACAATACGTGTTACAGTCAGACATCTGAAATGTTCCCATACATTGTTGATTTGGGCTTGCTCTTCTGTAACTTACTTTTGCACCAACTTTGCCACTTGTCAGATTGTTTGCCTCTTTGTCTAAATCTAGGATTGATTTACATAGTCTGGGAACTAATGCTTTACTGACTATATGCCTTGAAATATCTTATTGTAGTCTGAATCCTTGCTTTTAAAATTAAACTGTGTATTTTTTCAGATAAATGCTTAACACTCTTATGTAATCACATTTGGTAATGTTTTATAATACATTAAAACTTTTTTGTTAAATTTTTCTTCGATTTGAATTATTTAAAGTCATTTTATAGGAGAAAAGTTAAAGATGAAAATTGTTTGTTTGTTTGTTTGTCATATGGATACTCAGTTGACAGCCATTGTTAAATTTCCCTTGATTTCCTAGTGATTTGCAAGGTGGTCTCACTCACATACCATGTGTTTTCTAGGCGTGGGTCTGCTTCTAGATGCTTTAATAGGTTCCACTGATTCATTAGTCCAACCTGACCCAATACACACTGATTCACTTATTATAATTTTTGATACCGAAAAAGAAAGATTACACCATCCTATTCAGTTTTTAAAATTTATATTAGCTATTCTTGCCCCTTTTAAAATCTTCCTATCGTATTTTCTTAGTATTGTTAGTTTATGTTCATCCTGCATTCAACAAGTTTGTATCCAACAAACTCTCTGCCTTCCAGTTTTATGGCTACACTTCCCTGGAATTTTCTGCCTAAATGACCATATCATGCACAAAGAGATAAACAATTTTTTTAGTATTTTAATATTATCTCACAAGCCTTGACATATATTACTTTATTTATTGTGCAGTCATAAATATTTTATAATTTCGTATTTCTCTTTTTTATCCAGTTTAATACTTAAGGCCTCCCTTTTAGGTTTTTGAACATGAGGCTTTGTTTAGTCAATTTTCAGTATGATTTACCTGGAATACAATTTATCCTTTATAAGCCATTACTCAGTGAGTAAATGTCTAATCATGAAACCACCACCGTAATCTTGCAGTCAATCTACATCAACCCCCATTTATTGGTTAGTTGCAGTTTTCGTTTTTCTTAACAGCATATTTTGTTGTCAATTTTAACATAACTGCATCGAGATCTCAAAGTATAGTTCTGTATTTTAAGTAGTTTCTGAAAGTGGTGAGTAGTTTATTAATCTAATATTTATCAGTGTCCATGAATGGTACAGTTACATCACAATAAAATATATATTCTCTTTTTCTGACTGGGCATGGTGGCTCATGCCTGTGATGCCAGCACTTTGGGAGGCTGAGGCGGGTGAATCACGAGGTCAGGAGTTTGAGATGAGCCTAGCCAACACGGTGAAACCCCATCTCTACTAAAAATACAAAAAATTAGCTGGGCATGGTGGCGGGCGCCTGTAATCCCAGCTACATGGGAGGCTGAGGCAGGAAAATCTCTTGAACCCCAGAAGTGGAGGTTACAGTGAGATGAGATCATGACACTGCACTCCAGCCAAGGCGTCAGTGTAAGACTTCGTCTCAAAGAAAAATATGTATATGTATATATATAATATATATATTCTCTTTTTCTTGAGTGGTGGGCTATGTTATACACAAATATATGCACATATGTATAGGTCTTTTATATATTTCATACATGTATGTCTTTAGATTGAGTGGTGTTTTGATATATAATATATTGCATATATTTTGGTATAATGTATATTATAGATATATGAATATTTATGCATACATGTATGTATGTATACATATATGTTTGTGTGTATATACATAACCTATCTTAAATATCTGATGGAATATTGGTTTATTGTTACTGTTTTTAGAACTGCCCAGATAAAAGTCATGAGGTAGAATAGGGAAACTGGTTGTCAGGAACATCTTGGGCTGAGTTTGGGTCAAATATTGTGGAAAACTCAGAATTGACCTCAGACTTACTTGGCTTCACAATTGACAGTCAAGGATGTTCTGCAGTTGGTAGTCACACCTGCACTTGGAGAGCTGACAGGCACGGTGAGTCAGGAGTGCAGGTTAAAGCATGAGAAAAACGGGGCCCTGAGGAGCTGTGCTTTGTCTGCAAAACATTCTGTGACTGTCTGCTTTGTGTAGCTAGCTCAATACTTATAAGTTGTGTTGTTGTTTTTGTTGCGTTTCCTTTTCTATTAATAAGGGCTGCTGCCATCTTTTTTTTTTTTTTTTTTTTTTGTCTGTTGTTTTCTGTTGTGAGTACTGCATAAGGGAGATTAACAAAAGATCCCAAGCTGTAATAACCAACATGATTTCAAGAAGACAGGGGGAAACCAAAATTGCCAAAGCCGGAGGTGGCTACATCATCTTCGTTACAAATTCACACATGCATTTTGGTTGTTATCCTGGCAAAAATTAGGGCAATATGTTCTCTGACCTTTAGTTTGTAGTTGTCTGGATTAGAAAAGCACAATCACGTTGGTTGATTCATCTTTAAATCAGAGCCAGCAATAGTGAGTAGACCCTCCTGTGGCCCAGTAATTATGCTATGTTCTCCTAGTCTGTCAACAACCACCGCAACAACAAAAAGCCCAGGACCAAATGGTTCACAGCCAAATTCTACCAGATATACAAAGAATTGGTAGCTATCCTACTAAAATTGTTCCAAAAAGTCAAGGTAGAGGGAATCCTCCCTAACTCATTCTATAAACCCAGAATCACCCCAATACTAAAGCTGTATATCGGGACAACAAAAACAGAAAATTGCAGGCCAATATCCCTGATGAACATAGAAGCAAAAGTCCTCAGCAAAATACTAGCAAACCAAATCCAGCAGCACATCAAAAAGTTACTACACCACGATCAGGTGGGTTTTATTTTAGGGATGTAATGGTTGTTCAACATACACACCAGATGAACAGAATTAAAAAAAAAATCTGATCATCTCAATAGATGCAGAAAAACGCATTCAATAAAATGCAGCATCCCTTCATGATAAAAACCCTTAACAAACTAGGCATTGAAGGAATATACCTCAAACTAATGAAAGCCGTAAATGAAAAGCCCACAACCAACATTATACTGAATGGGTAAATGTTGAAAACATTCTCTCTAAATACTGGAATAAGACACAGATACTAACTCTCACCACTCCTATTCAACATAGTGGGAGCCAAGTAATGGGTACATATGGGCATATGAAGTGGAATAACAGGCACTGGAGACTACAAATGCTGGGAAGCTGGGACAAGGTTGAGAGTTGACAAATTACCTATTGGTACAAGGTTCACTTCTTGGGTGATGGGCACACTAAAAGCCCAGACTTCCCCACTACACAATACATGCATGCAATAAACCTGCACTTCTACCCCCTAAATCTATTTAGAAAAATAAATAAATAAAACCACCTTACTAGTTAAAGGAGCAAGGACAGATTTGAATGGCTAGTGTGATATTTAAGTAGGGAAAAGTGTGCATCATAAACTGAACTCATCTTTGTAGAGAGGTAATTGGGCTTTTTAGGGGACAATGAGGGAATGGGGAAAGGTCAAAGTGGGGGCTTAGTAGAGGCAGAGAAGGGAAAATTGTAAAAGTGGAAAAGGCCTTTGCTCACATGAACTCTTTATGTGCTTACTGGCACTCATCAGAATTAGGCCCCTGCCTTCCTGCAGAGGCCCACACAGGCTGAGAGACAGGGGTCCCCTCTGCAGTGTTTAGCTAGAATAAACACTGAATCCTTTGGGCAGCCTGAGTGTCCTCAGGCAGGCACCTTCAGTGGGGCTAGGGTCATCCTAGGGATTCAGTCTTGCTGCTCAGGTCTTTATGGGATAAGTTTGAGTGCTCTTTGAGAAGAGGGCTCAGAGGGGCCTGGCTGGAGTGTGGTCAGGAGAGTGGCTGCCCCTGCCCTGCTTCCCTCTCCTCGTTGAACAGTCAGCTCCTCCAACTCCATACTCCCTCTGATCTGATGGCCTGGCTTAGTAATTCACTGTAGCAGTATAACTAACAAGAAGAGAATGAGTATTTTAGGTACCAGTACATCCGTATTACTGTGGCTAAAGCAGGGATTTATACTCATAATAAAGTAAAATGTCCAGAAGCAGGTACGCTAGCTCCAGTGCATCTTCGCAAAGATGGTAGGAAGAACTGATTGTGAGCATGACACTTTTGTCTTCAGATTTCAAAACAACTGCTGAGTGTCCTGACTTGCACCAGAATTCCAGGCCAGGGAACAGAGAATGGACTAGAATCAAAAAGGACTCAGAGGAAAGGAACTTAATCTTGGAAGACTTTTGTCCTGTTTGGAAAGTAAAAAATATCTCTTCTTGAACACATACTTCACCTATTCCTCCTTTGCATAAATATGATACAAGACCACTGTTTCCCACTAGGGGTTCTGGAGAGATCCCATGCCACCCCTCCCGGGATTAAGCTCAGGGTATTGGGGATGGTCTGCTGATGCACTCTGTGGGACTGACACAGCAGCAGGACCTGTAGTGGCTCTACCTGGGCCTAGGTCTTCCTTCAGCCTCTTAGTACTGGATCTGATGTGTGTATGTCCTGACTTCTGCCCACACCACCCAGGTCAGAGGCTACAGGGAAGGGCATGGTTCTGAGTCCCCAGTGGGAGCTGCCAGCTCCTGCTATGGGGTTCAGCCTGTTCATCATCTCCCCCACATTCCATCCATCTTCCTATCTGTGATGATGAATAGTAGGCGTCCACTTGGTTGGATCCAGGGTTGCCTGGATGGCTGGTGAAGCATTGTTTCTGGGCATGTCTGTGAGGGTGTTGCCAGAGGAGATTGACACATGAGTGTGGACTGGGAGAGGAAGAACCACCCTTGGCGTCCGTAGGCACTGTCCCATAGGCTACTAGTGGCTGGAGCAAAGCAAGGGAAAGGAGGTGAGATAGCTTTGCTTGCTGGGGCTTCTGACTTCTGTCTTCCACCTGAGCTGGACACTTCCATCTGCCCCTCATGCCTTGGACATAATACTCTGGGTTCTTCGGCCTTGGGACTCTGGGACTTGCACCAGTGGCTTTCTCTGGGCTGTCGGGCCTTCGGCCAGACTGAAGGCTGCACTGTCAGCCTTCCTGGTTTTCAGACTTTGGGACTTGGACTGAGCCAATACTCACTTCGGTTTCTCTCCTCCCCAGCTTGGAGATGGCCTACCATGGGACTTTGCCTTATAATTGTGTGAGTCAATTCTCCCCAGTAAACTCCCTTTCATATATACATATATCCTTTTTGTTCTGTCCCCCTGGAGAACCCTGACTAATACACCATCCAACTACCTGCCCTGTGGGCTTCAAGCATCAGACAAGAAGACGACAGGCTTAAACAAATGGTTCAACCAGCTCCCTCAATTGCACAAGATGATCTCTCTCTCTCTCTCTCTCTCTCTTTCTCTCTCTGCATATATATGTTAAACTTTATTCTATTAAGACCTTCAATTGATTGAAGTCCACACACATTATGGAGGATCATCTGCTTTACTCAGAATCCTGATTTAAATATGAATGTCATCCAAACACATCGTCACAGAAATATCCAGAATTATCTGGGCACTTTGCCTTAGCCAAACTGTCATAAAACTAATGACCAGAGTAGTTTTCAAACTTATGCTTTTCAATCTTTAATTTCTAAATGTTAAATATTGTTTATTAGCTATGACTATGTAAATATTGTTCAGCTGCATTTTAATTTTAATTTTTTACCCAATCTGGCTGTTTAAATGGATGAGATTGCTATATATATATTTACCCATGAATTTGCATTTATTTCATATGTAATAGTCTGTGTTTCTTAGTCTTCATGTTTCTTGACTTCTTTTCTACTTCTCCTGCTTGAGATTGCATTGATAAAGTCCTTATATTTTCTTTACATTTTTCTCTCCTTGTTTGGAAGGTATAAAGAAATCTTCAATTATTTATGTTACCTTTAAAGTTTTAACACATTTAATTAATTTTTCAGTGTTTCTAACAAAGTCTAAAATTACTCAGCAACTCCTTCCTACTCCTGAGTAAAATAAGAAACTTAGGAAAGTTTAATTTCTTGTAGACATCCTTCCTGCCATTATTTTCTTAGTTATTATTGTCCAGAGGGTTGTTGTCTTTTAAACACAAAACTTTAGTTAAGCTTTTATAGTGACTAGTAAAATTAATGTACAGGTATGTGTGTTTATTATTTGCTTGCACTAGTCTTTAATATATCAAGCCTTGCCCTTGATAACCCTCTCTCTTGCCTGAAGTAGTCTGTTAGCATTCTTTTAAATTTCTTATTAACTACACCCTTGCCACACTGTGATGCTAGACACTCAGTCCTCCAGATTACTATGCCCAACTATTTCCAATCCTGCATACAGTTTATTGTGACAGTTTACTTTAAAAAAAAAAAAAAACTGTCATTATAATTTACTAAAATTAACAAAACATTTTAATATCCATTTATTCTTGTTTTTCCTGTTGCATAATTTCAGATTTCCTTTTTTTTTTTTTTTTTTTTT
>NW_016806392.1:569192-609265 GCF_001698545.2 Rhinopithecus bieti | reverse complement strand
TTTTTTTTTTTTTTTTTTATAGATTATTGGCCTTTATCTCTTTAAGACTCTTGAATATGTTTATTTTCAAGTTGTCTCAGTTTTGTTCTATTATTTTTATTGGATATGGAGTACATTCATCTTATTTTTGTGGGCATTGTTGATTTTATTTTAGGGTTAATATTTTCTAAATATTTTCAAAATTTGAAGATGCAACCTGAGTGAGCATTATTATCTGTTTCATTTTTGTTGTCTCATTTAGTTTATAACTATTTTCCTGTATTTCTCTTTTATTTTGATTGCTTTATAGATGTCTCCACTTTATCTGGGAAGCAATTTTTTTATGGGTGTCTTGAAACTTTTACTAAATGGTTATGTTGAGGATGGTGCAGATCTGATAGCAAGCCAGTGGTCTCTGTCCTATCTGTGAGAGAGTACCTGTGCCACGCAGCCTCCCTAGAGGGCAGCTGCGTAAAGCCTACAGCTCTTTTCCAGCACGGACCATTGAGGGAGCTCTACAGCAGCCTCCAACTTTGGGAAGAGAATATGGCTCTCAGTCTCTTCCCCTTATGCCAAAGTGATGTGCTCCCATCTTTCTTGTTCCCACAGAGTATAGAGGACTTGTATTCTTGACACAATCTCACTTTGGCTTTCTTGATAGCATCTCCCTTGATACTTTTCCTAGTTTTTGGATGCTTATTTTAAATTTTATTTTGTAGGTAGTTCCTTTTTCAGTTATGACCTCTCATTTTTAAAGCATATTTTAAATTTAATTTCAGCTGATAAATAATAATTACATATATTTATGGGGTACAATGTGATGTTCAGATTTGTGTGTACGTTACAGAATGATTAAATCAATTTAGTTAACATTTCTGTCACCTCGCCTACTTATTTCATTGTGGTGAGAACATTTCAAATCTATTATTTTAGCAGTTTTGAAATATACAGTGCTTTATTATTAAATGATTGAAATAGATCACTACAGCTGTTCCTCCTGTCTAGCTGAAACTTTGTACCGTGTCACCAGCATCTCTCTCTTCCTGGCCAGCCCTGTCACTCTCGCATTCATGATTCTATTCTACTCTTACGAGCTTAGCTTCTTTTAGATTCCACAAATATGTGAGATTATGCAGTACATTTCTCTCTGTGCCTGGCTTTTATCACTTAGCATACTAAACATATAACCTCCTGTTCTTAAATAACACCTATATACTGATGAGTCACTGATTTATATTTTCATCCAAGACCTCTTTCTAAGTTCCCTGAAGCTACCTGCAGGTTATTCACTGATACAACATGCCTACCCAGGCCAGAGGAAAGGCGTAAAGCTGAGGCTGGGATTTTTGTCTTCACATTCACATATGTTGTCTGTGTCCCAAATGTTAATTCTAGTATTTCCATGCTAGAGAGACTTAACAATTGTTTTCTTTTGTTTTCGATACCTTGTTCTGTGAAGATGTGTATTTTATTTCATCACTGCTTTTAAGTTTCTCTTTCATGATAAAGACTAGATCTTGATTTAGAGGGAATAAGATACAATGAAAATATAGCGTCTTCCTAGTGATGGCAGAGGGGTCATATGCGAAACCATTATAAGGACTGGATCTTAGCTCAGAGAGAATAAGATACAAATAAAATAAGGTGTCTTCCTGGAGATGGCAGAGGAGTCATATGAGATACTCAGTAAATTGTTTAGTGTGTCAAAATTTACAAGGTGGACATTCTGAATAACAAGTCCTGTACTAAATCTAGTGTCCCACGGATCACATGACCCATGGTGTGTACTGACTTTCCAAGTGTGTGAAAACTTAGCCTAGGTGCCTCTCACTCCTTAGCACACTTTAAATCCTGGAGCTGATTTAGAAAGATGTGAATGATCCAGCAGCAAACCACTCTGTTCCCTACTTCTAGCCAAACTGTGTGGCCAAGCAGGCAACCTTTGATATGCAAATGCAGGCCATTAGCAACTGAGTTCACTCAAACATGGCTATTCCTGGCCTTCTTGCCCTTTCCTCACATGTTCCTGGCAACATGGCCACCCCCACATATCCCCACATGTGTAGAACTTCATGAATCCTGGTTTTCCAAATAACCATGTATTTGCAATATTAATAAACTAGGGTGAGAGAACCAGTTTTTTTCCTGGGCTATGTGAATGACATACCTGGTCAAAACAATCCCCTTAGCCTTATGCAAATCAGACCCTGCCTCCTCCAGCCTCTGCAATAATATATACCTGGTTGGTGTGCACCGCACTTAGGGACCTCCTCTTTTGTCTTTGGAGCCCCCCTCCCTCTGTCTCTGTGTGTGGAAACTCTTCTGCCTTCTCTTTCCTTCCTTGCCTATTAAACTCTCTGCTCCTTAAAGCCGCACACACACACACACAAACTGCATTTAGGATACTACGTGCTTTTGTTCTCAGAGGAAACACATTTACTAGAGAGAGAGGCACAGGATAGGACAGCACACTCACCTCCTCCAATCTCAGCCCTTGTTGTAGGATAGGATGTTTTTCCATCTAACCATGACCTGCATGACTATGTTTCTGGAAAGAGAGAGAGAGAGAGAGAGAGAGAGAGAGAGAGAGAGAGAGAGAGAGAGAGCTGTTGTTCCTGCAGGCATTATTTGGAAAACCAGGATTCGAAAAGTCAGTTGCTCTAGTTCCTGCCTGGGGCTGGAATTAAGTCTCTCTTTTTTAAGTCTTTCTCCACATACGTCCCTGACTACATGTGACAAAAGTAGGAACTTAGTCATCCCAGGTCCATTCAACACTGGTAGCTACTTCGTGAAGAGTATCCCTGTTCACCAAATTATTTGTAATTGAGGTTACCAAATTAGAGAAGGGACTGTCACTCATTTTAGTTCAACTTCATCTTAAGAAAGAACATTTGCAATGAATGATAGGAATTTCTTCTTATACTCAACACAATTTATTTTAATCATGGACATTTTTATTATTTTACTGGTAGCATAACACATCTGTTCTATTACTGATATAGAAAGCAGGCTCTCAAACAAGGTCATTTTGTTCAACACCATTTTGTTATAACTTTGATAAGAAAAAAGGTGATTCCCAGCCAGAGCCACTGTCTGTATGGAGTGTGCACGTTCTCCCCATGTCGTTGTGAGAGTTTTTCCAGGTACTGTGGTTGCCCCCAACATCCCAAAGCTGTGCCTGTCAGGTTCTTGGCAAGTCTATATGGTCCCTGTGTGGGTGAATGTAGGAGTGTGTGTGTGAGTGCACCTGCCATAGGCTGGGGGCCACCAGGGGGCTGATTTCCGCCTTTCTTCCTCAGCTGAAGGGAGAGGTTCTGCCCACCTGTGACCCTGAACTGGAATTAGTAGTGGGTTGGAAAATGAATGAATAAGTTATTTTACAAATTATTGTAGAATAAAAATTTGCTAAATATACAATAAGCATACAAATGCAGGACAATATGCAATGAGGTAAGAAGGCGCTCAGAGAACCACCATACTTGTTCTTATCTGGTTTTGAACTCCATGTGGTATCAATATCCTTACAATTTTTGCTTTGTAGGCGTTTATTTCTTGATTTAACCCACCACCACCACAAATGCTGTCCCTCACTGATTCATCAAAAATTGGGTTGGTAGTTATTAATCATTCTTAAATGCGTGTATAGCTCACATTTACTTTAAATTTTAATATGAGAAGCCTTTTGAATCTTTATTTAGAAATTTGGTGATGTTTTTGTGACCAGACAAATATGCCCCAAGAACTTAATTCTTGTTATGTCTATTAGCATCTGGTAAAACTGGTTTCATTATGGGTCGTTTTCGTTAACGTCCCAGTTTTCAATAACCTATTGATGATGTTAAGTGAGGACTCACTGTACTGATCTAAGAGTATATAGTATTTTACTTTCTATATGCAATCTTTCTCAAACCTGAAATCCTGAAACTTGAAAGTGTGATAACTGTCATCCAAATTTTAGAGTGGATGTGTTAAGAGTCAAAACATTTTTACCTCAATATATAAATAAACATATTCTCTTGTCACTTCAGTGTAATACATAACGATTCCCACAGAATGTTTTTTCCTATCATATATCTTAATTGTTCTACAAAGCATGAAAGACATAGGTTAGGCATATTTGTGTGCATGCATATGTATATTTTATAATACACTTACTAGGTTATTTTTATTTCTATATTCATTGCTTTTCTTAATCTACAAGCCATTTTTTCTATATAAAAGTCTCATTATACCTGACATAACTATATGTATACAGTTATGCATTTGTGTGTGTGTGTGCACATATACATATGTTTTGTCACCTCTTTCTCAACTTCCATTCACTATAAATATATTTAAATCACACTTCCCTCACCATCAAGGTATACACACCACTCTTTTCAAGGACACTGTTGATTTCTGTGTTGCCAATTTCAATGATCATTGTCCGTTCTTACACTACTGATCTTTCAGCAACTTTTGATAGAACTGATCACTCCCTTTATCTTAAAATCTTTTCTTTAAGTGACTCCGAAGACCCGTCTTTGGGATCCTTCACATTACTGGCCAATCATTCTCTGCCTTTATTGCTAAATCATCCCCCACTTTCTTACCTTTAAATATTGGATTGTCCTCTGGATCATTTATTGTTTCCCTTCCTTTTCTTAACATCCACTCCCCAGATGAATTCATACCATCCTGTTGCTTTTAAGCCCATCTATTTGCTACTGATACTCAAACTTATGCCCACAATATCATCTTGAGGCTAACTCCAGACTTTAAAACATAACTACATACTTCTTATTTAACAGGCTGGTTAAACTTAGCATCTCTAAGGCAGCACTGCTGAGTATGTTTACCCTCCAAACAAACAAACAGTAAAAGCCTGCTCCCTCTTTAACCCAGTTTTATGCTTCTGAGAATATGGCACTCCATTTATTCAGTCTCTCTTGAGAGAATGCTGGGAGATTTTCTTGTTTCTTTCTTAAAATTTCCCTCTCACATCCCATATCCAGTATATGAATAAGTCCTGACATCTCTACCTGTGATCATTAAGGATTTACCATTCTGTTTAAAGTCAACATCGGAGTATCACCTTAACTGTTGCAACAAGTCTGTAACTGGTCTCTCTGTTCCCACTTTTGTCCCGTGACACAATATTTCTATTCAAGACCTAGTTATTATTTGAAAATATAAATTGGATTATAAAAATACTCTGTTCAAAATATTTCAATGGTTTTACATCTTACTTAGAAAGAAACGTTTATCATTCACCATGGTTTACCAGCTCAATGTGATCTGCTGATGCTCAGAGGACAGAATAACTCATATCTAGCCATACTGCCATCTTGCTCCAACTTTCAGGGCTTTTTACTTTCTGCTGCTCTGCCTAAAATGCATTCTCCCCAGGTTTTGCAGAGTTAACTCTTTACGTCATTGAGACCTCCGTTCAAATGCCACTTCTTCAGTAAACATGTTTTTATTAGTCCATTTTAATACAGCTTTAAAGGAATAGCTGAGACTGGGTAATTTATAAGGAAAGACATTTAATTGACTTATAGTTCTGCATTGCTGGGATGGCCTCAGGAAACTTTCAATCATGGTGGAAGGTGAAGCAGGCACATCTTACATGGCGGCAGGTGAGAGAGAAAGTGAAAAGCCTAGGGGAAACTGTCATTTATAAAACCATCAGATCTCCTGAGAACTCCCTCACTATCACAAGAACAGCATGGGGGAAACTGTCCCCATGGTCCAGTCACTTCCCACCAGGTACCTCCCTCAATACCTGGGGATTACAATTCAAGATGAGATTTGGGTGGGAACACAGAGCCAAATCATATCATTCTGCCCCTGCCACCTCCCAAATCGTATGGCCTTTATATTATACATTTCAGAAACAATCATGCCTTCCCAACAGCCCCCCAAAGGCTTAACTTATTCCAGCATTAACTCAAAAGTCCAAGTCCAAAGTCTCATCTGAGACAAATCCCTTCCAACTATGAACCTGTAAAATCAAAAACAAGTTAATTTCTTCCTAGATATACTAGAGGTACAAGAATTGTGTAAATGCTTCCATTTCAAATGAGAGAAACTAGCCAATAGAAAGGGGCTACAGGCCCCATGCAAGTTCAAAATCCAGTGGAGCAGTCATTAAAACTTAAAGCTCCAAAATGATCTCCTTTGACTTTATGTCTCACATCCACATTAGACTGATGCAAGAGGAGGGCTCCCATGGTCTTGAGCAGCTCTGCCCCTGTGGCTTTGCAGAATACAGTTCCCCTCCTGGCTGCTTTCAGAGGCTGGCATTCAGTGCCTGTGACTTTTATGGAACATGGTGCAAGCTGTTGGTGCATCTGCCACC
The DNA here is from genome assembly GCF_001698545.2 of Rhinopithecus bieti. NCBI lineage: Eukaryota > Metazoa > Chordata > Mammalia > Primates > Cercopithecidae > Rhinopithecus > Rhinopithecus bieti. Next base: position 602,946 of record NW_016806392.1, on the reverse strand, counting down.
CTGGGGTCTGAAGGATAGTGGCCCTCTTCTCACAGCTCCACTAGGCAATGGCCCAGTGAGGACTCTATGTTGGGGCTCCAACCCACGTTTCCCTTCTGCACTGCCCTAGCAGAGGTTCTCCATGAAGGCTCTGCCCCTGCAGCAGACTTCTGCCTAGACATACAGACATTTCCACACATTCTTTGAAATCTAGGTGGAGGTTCCACAACCTCAGTTTTTGGTTTCTGTGCATCCACATGCCCAACACCACGTGGAAGCTGCCGAAGTTTGAGGCTTGCACCAACGACAGCTCGAGTTGTACCTTGGCCCTTTTTAGCCACAGCTGGTGCTGAAGCACCTGGGATGCAGGGCTCCACGTCCTGAGGCTGCGCAGAGCAGCTGGGCCCTAGGCCCAGCCCACAAAACCATTTTTTCACCTATGCCTCCCACCCTGCTGTGGGAGGGGCAGCTTCCAAGATCTCTGACATGCCCTTTAGACATTTTCCCTATTGTCTTGGTGATTGACATTTGGCTCCTGGTTACTTAGGCAAATTTCTGCAGCCAGCTTGAATTCCTCCCCAGAAAATTGGTTTTTCTTTTGTGTCACATCACCAGGCTGCAGATTTTCCAAACTTTTATGCTCTACTTTGAAACACAAATTCCAATTTTAGACCGTCTCTCTCAAGTTCAAAGTTCCCCAGATCTCTAGGGCCGGGGCAAAATTCCGACAGTCTCTTTGTTAAAGCATAGCAAGAGTGACCTCTGCTCCAGTTCCCAAGAAGTTCCTCATCTCCATCTAAGACCACCTCAGCCTGGGCTTCATTGTCCACATCACTATCAGCATTTTGGTCAGAGCCATTTAACAAGCATCTAGGAAGTTTCAAACTTGCCCACATCTTTCTGTCTTTTTCTGAACCCTCCAAACTGTTTCAATCTCTGCCTCTTACCTGGTTCCAAAGTTGGCTTCCATGTTTTCAAGTATCTTTATAGCAGTACCCCACTCTCTGAGATCAGGTAATTAATGGAGTTTCAGCACAGGTCTGACTTACAGTGGGTCCAGTGTGTCCCTGGACTCATCCTATGGCCATTTCCCCAGTGCCAGAATGCATAATTGGCATAAGCATACTTAGCAGCTGGCAGAACCCCCACATTGACTCCCTGACCAGTAGGATGAGGGCTATTATGGTGGGAAAGGCCAAATGGAAGCCATTAGAGCTGCTAGAAAAAAATGGAGCTACTAGAAAAATAGTAAATCAAAAACAATATCTCATCCCTGGAGGGACTGCACAGATTGATGCCACCATCAAGGACTCGAAAGACGCAGGGGTGGTGATTCCCACCACATCCCCACTCAGTTCTACTATTTGGTCAATGAAGAAGACAGACAGATCTTGGAGAATGACAGTGGATTATGATCAGCTTAACCAAGTGGTGATGCCGATTGTTGTTACTCTACCAGATGTAGTTTCATGGCTTGAGCAAATTAACACATCTCCTGGCACCTGGTAGGCAGCCACTGATTTGGCAAATGCCTTTTTCTCCATTCCTGTCCATAAGATCCACCAGAAGGAATTTGCCTTCAGCTGGCAAGGCCAGTAATATACCTTTACTGTCCTACCTTAGGGGTATATGAACTCTTGGGCTTTGTATCATAATCTTGTCCACAGAGATCTTGATCACTTTTCCCTTCCACAATCACACTGGTCCATTACATTGATGATATTATGCCGATTGGACCCAGTGAGTGAGAAGTAGCAAACACACTGGACTTATCGGTGACACATTTGTGTGCCAGGGGATGGGAAATAAATTCAACTAAAATTCAGGGAACTTCTACCTCAGTAAAATGTCTGGGGGTCCAGTCATGTGGGGCATGTAGAGATATTCCTTCTAAGGTGAAAGATAACTTGCTGCATTTGGCCCCTCCTACAACCAAGAAACAGGCACAATGCCCAGTGGGCCTATTTGGATTTTGGAGGCAACACATTCCTCATTTGGATGTGTTACTCTGGCCCACTTATCACGTCACCTGAAAGGCTGCTGGTTTTGAGTGGGGTCCAGAACAGGAGAAGGCAATGCAACAGATCCATGCGGCTGTGCAAACTTCTCTGCCACTTGGGCCACATGACCCAACAGATTCAATGGTGCTGGAGGTGTCAGTGGCAGATAGGGATGCTGTGCAGAGCCTTAGGCAGGCCCCCATAGTGAATCACAACAGAGGCCTCTAAGATTTTGGAGCGAGGCCCTGCCATCTTTTTCAGATAACTACTCTCCTTTTGAGAGACAGCTCTTGATTTGTTACTGGGCTTTGGTAGAAACTGAATGTTTGACTACGGGTCATCAAGTTACCATGTTACCTGATCTGCCTATCATGAACTGGTTGCTTTCTGAACCATACAGCCATAAAGTGGGTCATGCACAGCAGCATTCCATCATCAGATGGAAGTGGTATATATGTGATCAGGGTCAAGCAGGTCCTGAAGGCAGAAGAAGGTTACCTGAGGACATGGTTCAAATGCCTATGGTCTCCACTCCTGCCACCCTGCCTTCTCTCCCACTATCTGCACCAATGACCTCATGGGGACTTCCTTATGCACAGTTGAACAGAAGAGAAGACTAGGACCTGTTTTACAGATGGTGCTGCATGAAATGCAGGCACCATTCGAAAGTGGACAGCGGTAGCACTTCAGCCTCTTTCTAAGGCATCCCCGAAGGACAGTGGTGAAGGAAAATCTTCCCAGTGGGCAGAACTTCGAGCAGTGCACCTGGTTGTGCACTTTGCTTGGAAGGAGAAATGGCCAGATGTGTGATTATATACTGATTCATGGGTTGTAGCCAATGGTTTGGCTGAATGGTCATGGACTTGGAAGGAGTATGATTGGAAAATTGGTGAAAAGGAGATCTGGGAAAGAAGTATGTGGATGGACCTCTCTGAATGGGCAAAAACTGTGAAGATATTTGTATCTCACATGAATGCTCACCAAAGGGTGACCTCAGCAGAGGAGGATTTTAATAATCAAGTGGATGGGATGACTTGCTCTGTGGACACTACTCAGACTCTTTCCACAGCCAACCTTGTCATTGCCCAATGTGCCCATGAAAAAAGTGGCCATGGTGGCAGGGATGGATGTTATGCATGGGCTCAGCAACATGGACTCTCACTCACCATCACTGACTTCCCAATTTGCCATCAGCAGAGACCATCACTGAGCCCTCAATATGGCACCATTCCTTAGGATAATCAACCAGTTTCTTGGTGGCAGTTTGATTATATTGGACTCGTTCATCACGGAATGGGCAGCATTTTGTCCTCACTAGAATAGATATGTACTCTGGATATTGGTTTGCCTATCCTGCAGGTAATGCTTCTGCCAAGACTATCATCTGTGGACTCGCAGAATGCCTTATCCACTGTCACAGTATTCCACACAGCATTGCCTCTCACCAAGGCACTCCCTTTATGGCTAAAGAAGTGCAGCAGTGGGTTCGTGCTCCTGGAATTCACTGGCCTTACCATGTACCTCATCATCCTGAAGCAGCTGGATTGATAGAACAACGGAGTGGCCTCTTGAAGTCACAATTACAATGCCTACAAGGGGACAGTACTTTGCATGGCTGGGGCAAAGTTCTCCAGAAATCTATGTATGCTCTGAATTAGTGTCCAATATGTGGTACTGTTTCTCCCATAGCCCGGATTCACAGGTCTAGGAATCAAGGGGTACAAGTGGAAATGGCATCACTCACTATCACCCTTAGTGACCTGCTAGCAAAATTTTGCTCCCTCTTCCCATGACATTATATTCTGCTGGCCTAGAGGTCTTAGTTCCAGAGGGAGGAATGCTGCCACCAGGAGGCACAACAATGATTCCACTAAACTGGAAGTTAAGATTGCCAGCTGGCCACATTGATTTCCTCCAAACTCTGAGTCAACAGGCTAAGGAAAGAGTCACAGCATTGGCTGGGGTGATTGACCTGTAATATCAAGAGTAAATCAATCTACTACTCCACTATGGAGGTAAGAAAGTGTATGTGTGGAATACAGAAGATCCATTAGGGTGTCTCTTAGTATTACCATGCCCTGTGATTAAGGTTAATGGGAAACTGCAACAACCTAATCCGGGCAGGACTACAGATGGCCCACAACCTTCAGGAATGAAGATTTGGATCATTCCAGCAGGTAAAAAAAACCACAACCTGCTTAGGTGCTTGCTGAAGGCAAAGGAAATACAGAATGAACAGCAGAAGGGAGTCATCAGTACTATCCATGGCCACGTGACAAGTGCAGAAATGAGGACTGTAATTGTTATAAATATTTCCTTCTTAATTTGTTAAGAACATGTTTGTGTATGTATACACTTGTACTAAGAAAATATATCTTCATTTTCTTTTATTTTTTTCTTTATCAAGTAACATAAGATTTACTGACTTCATGTCAGCATTTAAGTGTTGATAACTTTACATAATAGCATCTAGGTGAAGGATTACTGTGCTTCCAGTTGTATGAAAGTCAGCTGTATTATGTTACGTGTAATTATGGTAATTATGACCTTATTATTATCTTTATTTGGAGATTACATATGATTTCAGGAGATGTGTATGGGTTCAAGTCGACAAGGGGTGGACTTGTGATGATTAATATTGTCAACTTGATTGGATCGAAAGATGCAAAATATTATTTCTGGGTGTAACTGGGTGTTTCTGGGTGTTGCCAGAAGAGACTAACATTTGAGTCAGTGGATTGGGAGAGGAAGACCCACCTTCAAGACAACTCACCCACAATGTGGTTGGCACCATCCAATCGGCTGCCAGTGTGGCTAGAAAAGCAGGCAGAATAAGGTGGCAGAAGCTGACTTGCTGAGTCTTTTGGCCTTCATCTTTCTCCCATGCTGAAGGGGGTCAGCCCCTCCACACCTGTGGGTATTTCTCGGCAGGTGGGATGAGAGATTGAGAAAAGAAATAAGACACAGAGACAAAGTATAAAGAAAGAACAGTGGGCCCAGGGGACTGGCGCTCAGCATACGGAGGACCCACACCAGCCCTCAAACATCAGACTCCAAGTTCTTTGGTTTTTGGACACTTGGACTTGTACCAGTGGTTTGTCAGGGGTTCTTGGGCCTTCCACCACAGACTGAAGGCTGCTCTTTAGGTCTCTCTCCTTTTGAGGTTTTGGAACTTGGATCGAGCCACTTCCTTACTCCTCAACTTGCAGAGGGCCTATCATGGGACTTCACCTTGTAATTGTGTGAGTTAGTTCTCCTTAATAAACTCACTTTCATATTTACATATATTCTATCAGTTCTTTCCCTCTAGAGAGCCCTGTCTAATACCATATTCCTGTAAAATATATTTCTTTTCACTGTCTCCAACAAGCTGTTTCTGGCACTTAGTGGGAGCTCAATGATTATTTATTAGATAGATGAACAATAGCATCATGTGAATCTGGAACCAATATAGTTAATTATCTACAGTATTAGGCTGCCTGTGGAGTATGCAGGGGTAGAACCAAATTATTTAAGGATTCTTGTCTATAAAATAATTTCATTAAAACATTTTTTAATTCATAGGCTTATAAAAAAAGTATAGCGATCTATTGATGAAGATGTAAAATAATGCATACAGAAAGGTGCTTACATATTTGTTTATCATCTAATCAGGGCAGACGAAGAGCCTGTGTAGTCTTCAGGCACCATCTCGTACCATTCAGGTCTTAGGACCATCTCTTCATGTTCTTTCTTGTCAAGAGCACAATTTCTTGCTAATTTCATATCTCTCCCTTAAGACAAAGGTGACTGCACTCCTGTTACTCATCTCATGGCTCACTGGACATGTTTGTATTAAAACAATACGTATCTTCTTGTCTTTATGGTTCCCAAATAGCCTTTATTTTACTCTGTTACATTGTTGCTCATGACTCCATGATGCCTACTCACACTCATTGTGCAGCTCTGAGGCTCTCAAACACCATCACTATTTTTGCTGATGATAATCCCAAGGGCAGCTCTTATGCAGAATGTACAGGAAAATGTAAAAGATAATTTACTTATTCATGTTAATTTTTCCATTGGAAATTCTGTGATGCTATTGTGCAAACCTAGAGCAACACATGTTCTCTTAAACATATCTTCTGTTGAACTTTGTAGCCTGTAATCAAGCCTTGCCTGAGACTTCTTTCACTGTTGAGAACACCTGGATGTCCACACACTGCCAGAGTGGAAAGCGTGGCCTGGCCCATGGGCAGAACCTGGGGAGGGGGGCAGCTGTCCTCAGCACTAGGCCACTGTGGGCAGCATGGGCAGAAAAAGATGAGGGAAGGCCTGAATACCTGCCCACACATGCAGCCCCAGCCCAAAGCACTGACTTGACCCTACTTGCACAGTGATCGAGTGTCACCCAAAATCAGAATGTCCACACCATCTTGGTGTCCCAATCCCACATCATCTGTTTCCCAGGATCGTCTATGCAGAGGCTGAATACTACAGGCCAGGTGCTACCCCATGGCTGCGCATCACCTCATCTCCTGAGCATCTGGATGTCCCAAAGAGCACGGGGAAAGATTGGGGATGGGGAGTTGGAGAGTGCTCCCAAGGGGAGAGACAAAGAGTGGGACATCCCCCCCCACCGTAGGTGCTCAGGGCAGCGCCCTGCCCAGACTGCAATGAGGATGGCTGGTCCCAGACACTCAAGGAGGGCTTGAAAATATTCTTATACTCTTCTCCAAAACCAGGGGACCCTCACCTGGGTCTAAAGGTTCTACTGCAGGAGAAAATAGTTTCTGTTTAATCACCTGAAGAAAAATTAGGGCCTTTAAAGGTAAAATCCTCATTCAAGATATCTTCAAATATGGTAAACAGAAATCTCTAAAATATAGATTGAAATTTTATAAATGGAAAAAAATCATAGTTAATAAACTTGGATCCTATTGTTTTTGCCTAAAATGATAAGAACTGTGACTTTTAAATAATGAGATGCTCATTTTATTGTTTAACCTGAAAACTGACTCTAAGGCCAAATCTGTAAAGGACATGTGAAATTATTTTGAGAAGTGGCAGTATCATCAGAATAAATGTTTTGCCTGATGTAACTACTTCAAAAAATCGTGTTTTTCTGATTATGTCTGGGCTATTATGATTATTTAAAAATTGAGTCTTATTACTGATAATACAAAGCAAAATAAAGAACTCTCCAATGATATTAGGTGAGCCATGTGCCTCATCTCTATGGGAGTCAGGCAAATGCTAATGCAGGCTAAATTCACTGGTTAATTTTCCAGTTTTAAATGGGAAAAAATAAAGTGAAGAGAGGAATAAAGCAAGCAATAAAAATAATTTAAAGACTGGGAGATACAAATAGGATTTGATTTAGTTGACTGGAAAAATGCCTAAGGGCTAAAAGGAATGTCTCTATTACTATTCTCAAATAAATGAGAGGAAATGCTCATTATAGAGCATGGATACCCATAAATGACTTCTTTGGCAAAAGCATCTTTGTACCACATATACATTTCACTTTCTATACACTCTACAGCCCTATATCGACTCAGCAGTATAAATGAGAGAAGCAGTACGCACACTCCCACACACTCACACAACCACCCCCACCCACATACACACACACACACACACACTCCACCCCAGCCCCCGATACACACACACACACAACTTAACCTTAGGATACAAAGGTTGAGGCAACGTTAAGACCAACCCAGTAGAGCACCAAGATGAATGGATTCAAGGTCAATTGATAATATTTTGAACTCGTCTTAGAAAAATACAATCCCTACACATGATCAATCAAAAAAGGAATTTGGCAACAGATGGGAGGGGTCAGCTCAGTGACCTCGTTTTAGGTTCAGTGGTTTTATAGCACTTTTTTTCCAAAACAATTTCAGGAGCTGTACTGCTTTCCCATTGTTGCTATAACAAATGGTGACAAACGCCATGGCTTGAAACAAGACGTTTATTCCATCAGAATCCTGGAGGCCTGGAATCCGAAATCTGTACGCCTGAGCTGAAATCAAAGTGTTGGTAGGGCAGTGCCCTCTGAATTCCTTGACACTTTGGGTTTCTGGTGGTTGCCGCATTACTCGGTGTTACTCCAAACTTTAGGACAAATGTCTTCAAATTTCCCTCTGTTGCATCTTCCCCCCACTTTCTCCTCCATGTGTGTCTGTGCGTGAAATCTCCCTTTACCTCCCTCTTGGAAGGAGATGTGATTACATTTAGGGCCACTCAGTTAAGCTAGGAGAATGTCCCCATCTCAAGATCCTTAACTTTATCACATCCGCAAACACTTTCCTTCTTTCTCTCTTTTTGCCATATAATATAACACTCACAGATTCCAGAGATTAGGACATGGATATCTTTGGGGGTGGGGGCATTTTTTTAACCTACCACATGAGTACTGGAGGACTTCTTATAAAGAAGTTTTAAGGTTTACAACAACTCACCCTGTAATACACAGTTCAAGATTTATGCTAAATGACTAGAATACAAATGAATGACAATGGGGCCCTGAAATTAAGTAATACACAATATAGAGACATTACACAATCTTGTATAGGTTTGAATTTTTTTTCTTATAGAAGCAAAACTACAGTGACTTGTAGATCAGCATATAAATGTGCCAAGAAGAGCTTCCCTCTTGACAGGATTGGGTATTGTTTGTTTGCTTGTTTTTAAATAGATTTCATTTTTCAGAGCAGTTTTAGGTTCACAACAAAAGTTCATGGAACAGAGATATCCCACATAATTTCTGCATCTCATATACATAGCCCCTCCCACCATCCACATCCAATACCAGAGTGATGCATTTGTCACAATCCATAAAATCATGTTGCCATTATCACTCAAAGTCCATAGTCCACATTAGGCGTGAAAACTCTCTCTTGGTATTGTACGTTTTATGGATTTGGACAAAAGTAAAATGACATATAGCCACGGTTGTGGCATCATACAGATTAGTTTCACTATCTCAAAATCCAAAAACAGAGTACTTTGCCTGTTAATTCATCTTTTCCAGTCTGACTTCTGCAGCCACTAATCTTTTACTGTCTCCACAGTTTTGCCTTTTATAGGATGTAATATAGTTGGAATCATTCAGCGTGTAGCCTTTTGGGACTGGCTTCTTTAACTTAATAACATGTATTTAAGGTTTCTCTGTGTCTTGTCATGGCTTGATAAATAATTTCTTTTTAGTGCTGTGGTATTCCATTCTCTGGATATGCCACAGCTTACTTATCCATTCACCTACTGAAGGGCATTTTAGTTGCTTCCAAGTTATGGCAATTATGAATAAATTTTGTTTCCGTGTACATGTTTTACAAGGTTGAGTTTCAATTCCCAGCACTGCCCAATATAGAAAATGACATCCTTTAATTCTACTGAAAAATAAATACACATTTAGTGTCATAGGACCAAAAGGTTTGTATGCCTGCTATGCAGTAGCAGACCAATACACTGAGACAGCAGGGTTTGCAGAGTTTAATGATTGCAAGACAGACAGCAAGGAGATGGGAGGACACTCAAGTCCATCTGCCTGATGAGTTCTAGTCTGGGATTTTTAAAGGGATCATGGAAATTGAAGAGACTGGAAAACTGGGGTCATTGATTGGCTGGGGTGAGGGGGATGAAATCATCTGGATGTGGACGCTTCATTCTTTAGTGAGTCAGCCTCCTGTGGAGGTCCTTCAAACCAGCTGGCATCAGTGGTTTCACTGGTGTGCAAGGACCTGTTCAAATTGTTATGTATAGGGCAGTTAACGGGAACCATCATCTTGTAACAGGGTCTACACGATTCTGGGGCAACAGGCACCAAATGAAGAGCAGAGTGGCCTCATAATGAATGCTGAGTGTGCCACAATGGATTATTTTCATTTCTCCCTCTCCCTTCTTCCCTGATTAATTTTCCAAAGTTTACAGGGATGGTTTTAATTAGCATCACTGTAAGAGCCATATTGCAGGACCCAAGACTGAAGACATGGATGGTTGTGAGAAACAGTGGGACCACGTGCAAATTTCCCACAGCTTCCAGGTAACCTCAATTCTGTTTCCTTCTTCAAAAGTACACTTATTTATGTATTTATTGCATTATATTTCAATAACGAATTTCTAGTCTTTTTTCTATCAGATCAAATCCTAGGAATAATAAATGATCTTTTGTTACATATCAGACACTCTGTAAGAACTTTAAGCTGCACACATAAGTCTGGTTGTGAGGCGCACAGTCAAGCCCATTGACATATGAGGAAATGGAGGCTATAGAAACTAAGCACCCAAGATCAAGTAACCAGTAAGAACGGAAGTAGGGTTTGAGTCTCTCTGACCAAGATTCTCTGCTATTTAAATCCTATCCTTAGATAATTCTCACGACTTAACTGCATAGAACTTCTGTGAGCATCTGACTGCACTCCAGCCTGGGAGACAGAGGGAGATCCTGTCACAAAACAAAACAAAACAAAACACTTTTCATGTGTACATATTTTCCTATTCAGATATTTTATGTGATCTTTTGCATCTAGTTTCTTTCATTTAGTCCAATAGTTTTGAGGTTGGTCCACACTATGGCATGAATTAGTATTATTTCTTCATAGTATTTTATTGCATAGGTATAAGGCACAGGTACAAGGCATTTTGTTTATTCATTCACCGGTTGATCCACATTTGGGTTCTGTCCTCATTTTGTCTATTATAAATAATGCTGTTATTTATGTTTAAAAATTGTTTTTGTAGGGCATATGTTTTCATTACTCTTGCGTATATCCCTAAGAATGGAATTGCTGGGTGTTATGGGAAATTTAGAAGTCTTTAAACCATTTGAAGTGATGTCTGACTAGGCAAACCTGAAAATTTCTATGAATGTCCCTGAAGTTTGAATGTAAGGTCAAAAAAATCATACAAAATGTTTAAAAACAATAACAATTCATCCAATCATTGCCCATGTGTGGTAAAGTTTCTACTAACCTAACTACCTATATGAGAGAATTCCGAAGATAATGCAGGTTTATCTGCTGGAGACACAGACATCAAAAAAAGAAAATAAAAGCATCTTAGTGCTTGCAAGTAAACAGTGAGCTCCTCAATTGCCTCCCTGCTATTTACTCTCAGATTAAGAAATGCAGGATGGGCCGGGCATGGTGGCTCACGCCTGTAATCCCAGCACTTTGGGAGAACGACGCGAGTGGATCACGAGGTCAAGAGATCAAGACCACCCTGTCCAACATAGTGAAACCCCGTCTCTACCAAAAATACAAAAATTTGCTAGCGTGGTGGTGCCCACCTGTAGTCCCAGCTACTCGGGAGGCTGAGGCAGGAGAATCACTTGAACCCAGGAGGTGGAGGTTGCAGTGAGTTGAGATCGCGCCAGTGCACTCCAGCCTGGTGACAGAGCAAGACTCTGTCTCAAAATAAATAAATAAATAAATAAATAAATAAGAAATTCAGGATGTTTGTAACCAAAGCAACTGGAATGTCACTCATTGCCTCAAAATGTGTAATTTTTTAGGTAGTTGAGAATCTAGCTTCTGGACCACTTTCCCCTTCATAAATGCCTTTGAAGACAATAGTGTAACATAAAAGACCTATGTAAAACAGAGGATGGTGCCTGGCCCTGGCGAACTGAATTCTTGAAGAAAGGGCAAATCTATTCCAATAGACCTGTGTGAGGCAGGATTGGAGGCAGAAAGCCCAGGGACTTGGTTTTTTGTTTACTTTTCTTGTGCTAAATCTGTTTATACTCTCAGAATTTAAAGTGTGGTGGTAATAGAATATTCCATCTTTAGCTGAGAACTGGAACTCGAGCAAAAATATCCAATGCTGTTTTCATTATGGTCTGCAATTTGCAGCATGTAACAAGCATACATTGGTGTAGATTAACTAAAAATGTGTTGCTATGTTGCTTGATTGTTTGTTTTGCATAACAGAAAGACTGAGATGGACAGAGAAGGGCTAGCGGAGAAATTTTAAGATACCATAAAAGGCCCAAATTTCCACTCCTCAGCTCCTTCTTTCATTCTTTCATCACAATGTCCTTACCAAGTGGAGCTCAAGAGCAGATGAGGAGATAAATTCATCACCTATATTGAGAAAGCAAGCACAAATTGAGTTTCATTGATTTATTGAGAAGTTCTATGGAGGTCTACCATAAAATACATATTTACAAATACCCAATACACAATTTTGAGTATTCACCAATAGTTAAAATGCAGTAAAAAATTATCATTTCTCTGTCATTTATTCATTCATTTTACGTTTTACATACCTATTTAAGATCCACACATTTTTCATTTTTTCACATTTTAAAATAATTAGCTCTTAAAACATTGGCACACGAAGTTCTTACTGAAAAATTATTTATTGGTGAGTATTTTCTCTGTAGTAAATTTATTTCTTGTTTCTACCTTTTGTTTTTCCTTGCAGTCTAATCTTACCATTTCACTAAATTTGTCATTTAATTTTTTATCTGCCTATATTTACCTGATATTTCTTTATACTTACATAATTAATAGTTCTCTATGTTTACATATAGTTTTCTTAGAAATCATTTTATTTCAAAAGCAGGAATTTGCAACAGTTAATTTCCTAGAAAAAAAATGTGCATGTTTACATTTATTTCCCTAATTGAAGACACAGGTTTTACTTCTAATAGTTTTTTGAATGCTTTCTGTGTTATAAATTCATTTTTGGCAATTAGTTATATAGATAGTTTAATTGCTATTTTCCTAATTATTTTGTAATTTGAAAATCATGTGTCTTTTACTATTATCCTAATTTATATGTTTTGGTGTTTCTTACACATCCTCAATTCAGTCTTACTGTCAATAACAACAACTGCCATGAATGAGCCACTATGTATTATTTATAACAAAGTTCAGCAAACTATAGCCTCTCATGCCAAATTTGCCCTGCTCTGTCTGTATTGGTAAAGGAAGTGTGATTAGAATACAGCTAGGCCCATTTGTCTACATAATATCTATGAGTGATTTTTTGCTATAATAGTAGAGAAGAATAATGGTGATGGAGAACCCATGGCTGGCAAAATTGAAAATACTTACTGTTACATACAAAGTTTGTCAACCTTGACCTAAACAGACACACACACACACACACACACACACACACACATTCCCCTTTGACATGTAAAGCAAATTTTAACCGATAAGATAAAATATTGACAATTCACTGCCATATACTGTGGGCTTGTCTAGCACTTAAAGGTTATTCCTAAAAAGCATAAAAATAAATATCAGGCAGCTGTGAATTCTAGAAATTTATGTAGTTTTTGAAAGGAAAAAATATGCTTTCACAGTACAGTAGGAGAATATTACACTTAATTACACAGAATTGAAATTGTTAATACAGAAAATACCTTTAATAGGATATATTCTTTCAATGGATCAAAAAAGATGACCTTTCTTAAAGGTACATTTGCTACCTGACTATTGTAATTTTAGTTCTTTGTTAAAAATATTCTACATTATGGAGACAATAGCCTTAGCAATTACGGAATAGTAACAACATATGCATATTAAAGAGCATTTCTATTTTTCTTTATGTATAATCCCATTTTATTAAGTTCTTATTCTTCAGAACTAACTCTATTTGAATAAATGCACTTCATTTCACATCAATAAACCCCCGAAGGTGACATAAAATTTGACAATGATGTAAGTGGCAAACCACTATCTATTTCTTGCATGTCTGTTCCAGAGTATTAATTGTGCTGTTGGTATTTAAAGGGTTGCAATGAACATTCCCTTTGGTATTCTATGGCAATTTAATCACACTACTATTCATCATTAAGCGTTACCCTGTGGATAATATCACCCACCGCAGGGCTCATATTATGATACACTGGGGGGACCTGGCAGCTTTGTCTTCATTAGCTGACTTATGTAGTGACTTGTAAGATTAAATGTCATCAATGACCTCCTAATTGCCAAACCCATTGGCCTCCTTAGAGCTCTCATGCTAATCGTCCTTTCTGCAGTATTTGACCCTGCCACAAAACTGCATTATTTTTACACTCTCTTTTCTTTGCTTCCTTTACACTTTGCTTTCTTTACACTTCCTTGGTTCAGTCCTTTTCTAAAAATGTTTATGTTCAATCTCTTTTAAGGACTTTATTTCCTCTACCTTGTTCTTAAAAGCATTCCCAAGACCTCTTTGATGAAGAGCATTTTGCTTTGTATCTCTTTCTCAGGGGTCATTTTCACTTTCATGAATTTACTATCACTTCTCAGAGCAGACTTTTCTGCTGTCCAGAGTCATCATTTCAATGACTTAGGGACATTAGTTAGGTTCATAGGGAGGGAAAAGGAAGAGAAAAAAAAAGTTAAAGTAAGAAAGGTCTTTTATTATAAATAATTAATCCTTCATGTTCCAGACTTTAGGCCCAATATAAGAAATGATCATGAACATCTGTCACAATCAGAATTTCAATAAATATCACCCAATTTAACTTTCCACTACCTGATGTCAAATTATAATGTATTTCTACACGCTGAGAGTTGATCATTTGATAAGCGATATCAAGTATATATTTAGCTAAAAAATAATGAATCATTTTATGATTTATTGACAATATGATTTATTGATCAATATTGGCCAATATTTTCTATCAAACACCAGGAAGGGTTTGGGAATTTACCTTACTTGCAAGCTAATAGCTTAGCTTGGCACAGGTTTTTGGATGCTGGCAGAAGATGCAACACTTCTGGGTCAGAGACAAAGGGCCATTTGCTATTAAGAGCAAGAGCCATGGCTAAAGCATTTGTACTGTTGCCAGTTCCTCAAGCCTCTGATCCCACAGGTGACATGGAGTGTTAAGCAATGCCCATGCTTGCAGTAGGTTGTGTTAAAAGAGAGGAATCACCATTTTAGGAAAACCAAAAGACAGTAAGCCTGCCTTGATCTTTGCCCAGAGAAAGGCATTGTCTTTGTTATTCTGGACAGTAAACAAACCCGCACTTTTCTCTGGGATGCAGGAGTGTGAGGGTGTTGAGAAGACACCATATTCCAAGGTTATTCAGTATACGAACATCCTTGGAAAGACAGTCTACAACCAGGCAGTCCCACTCCCGAGACATGCAAAAATGTGACAGACCCATGGAGAATTTTCCTTAGTAATATTTACCCCTTGTTTCTCCACTGTCTTGGCTTCTGAAGACTTTCCCATGAGTCTGCCACTCTTGCAGTCACTCTAATTAATCTGACTGGCAGAAGCTGGTATCAAATTCATTTAATGTATCTCAAATGTCATTTAATTAAGACTACTTTCAATGGGACTCAACATTGAAGGATGAGTCCCACCTGAAATATTGACTTCATTTATGCTCCTAGAGTCTTGCATTCAACCAGGTTTAAAAAAAAAAAAATACTCAGTAACCATCGGGATGAATTTTTCAAATCCAAGTGGCTTGCTCTTTAAGTTTCTGAGTTGATCTTTCTATTTGATCATAGGCAATAATCCAGGTAGAGGAGGACACATTCTTTACGGTCCCGCCTCCATCTTGACCCACTGGGAAGAAGTTTTGCACAAGTCTGTAGTCTTTAACTTTCCTTGCCAGGGAGTTAAGACAGACCTGAATGCCTTGCAAAGATACCATGGTGTCATTTATCACTGCAGGTCAAGTCAGCACAAAATGTTGTAACAAGTTTTCTAATAGGATGATTCCCATCACAGAGAAAACTGCCAACAGTGCGGGCTTAAATAATCAATTAGTTATCCCTCTGGGAAGTTCCCCTGAATAACCAGGGTTGGCCTCATTTTGGAGATATGCCCGCAATTGCCTGAGGGCTATATGATTCGCTGATGGTATTGCTTTAAGACTTAAAGGTTACTTGCTACCACCACTAAGATGGTGCAATTCACTAGGTTTTATTTTTCAGGGTGGAATGGGGTTGGGAGGGGTAGGAAGCAAGTTAATGCCTGATTTCCACACAAATAGTACAATTTTGAAGACACACAGGGTGCCCCTGGAAAGACAGTGTTGTTTACAAGCAGGACATAGAACATAGATTAGTCAGGGGTGCTGTGTGACAGTGCCTACAACATAACCTCCCAGACAGCTGCTAGCTCTAAGGGTACACTCACCCACCCAACTCCCTCTTATTAGCAGACAATATAGCAGAGGTCCACTTACGTTCCATTTGGCAATATGATTTGTAAACATTTTCATCACTGATCCCCATGGACTTCCTTCAAATCACTCTAATCAACCCATGAGGTCGTCATTCTTTCTGCTTAATTAAGCCGCATCTTTGTCACATCCCATCCTCATCATTTAAACAATCAAGAACTGTGAAGCATTTGAGATTATGCTCTTCTAGCAAGCTAACAAATTAAGTTGCCTTAATTTCCTGGATCCAAGCAGAAGATACAAATATCATAATCAGAAAAAAAAAAAAAAAAAGACAGATTAGTACTCACAGAAATAGTAGCAGTTGAATATCAGAATTTGCACTGGTTCCTGAAACTCCAAGTCCCCCTGGGTGACAAAGAGGGTTAGATATACCTTCACATGCAGTAAGTGACACAGGAAAGGGACTCTAAGCTTGGGAACCTGAATCTGTCATAATAGAGAGGAAGTGTTTTAGCTCTTTTCTGGAGGAGGTTGTAGTATTTTTTCACACTGGAGAGCAAACCAACTTGCCCCTTTCTTCTTTCACTCTATTCCAAGTCTGTTAACTATGCAAATATCCTTGAAAGGACAGACCAGAACAAGGGTGGAGGGTGGCCAGCACCTCTGCTCACAAGATATGAGGAACAGGAGAGAGCCATGGGAAATCGTTCACGAATATCCTCTAATTGAAATAATTATTAGAAAAAAAAAAAAAAAGAACAGGAATAGTATTCACAGAGCTCTTCCAAAAAGAGATGTGAAGCAAGCAAAGCATTCTTTAAAACCCATGTCTTGGCCGGGTGCAATGGCTCACTCATGTAATCCCAGCACTTTGGGAGACTGAGGCAGGTGGATCACAAGGTCAGAGATGGAGACCATCCTGGCTAACACGGTGAAACCCCATCTCTATTAAAAATACAAAAAAATTAGCTGGGTATGGTGACGGGTGCCTGTGAGAGGTGAAGCCAGCTGGACTTCTGGATCAGGTGGGGACTTGGAGAACTTTGCTGTCTAGCTAAAGGATTGTAAATGCACCAATCAGTGCTCTGTGTCTAGCTAAAGGATTGTAAATACACCAATCAGTGCTCTGTGTCTAGCGAAAGGTTTGCAAATGCACCAATCAGCACTCTGTATCTAGCTAAAGGTTTGTAAATGCACCAATTGGCGTTCTGTGTCTAGCTAATCCGGTGGGGAGGTGGAGAACTTTTGTGTCTAGCTAAAGGATTATAAATGTACCAATCAGCACTCGGTGTCTAGCTAAAAGATTCTAAACGCACCAATCAGCACTCTGTAAAATGGACCAATCAGCACTCTGTAAAATGGACCAATCAGCACTCTGTAAAATGGACCATTCAGCATGATGTGGGTGGGACCAAATAAGTGAATAAAAGCAGGTCACCTGCGCCAGCAGTGGCAACCTGCTGTGGTCCACGTCTGGTCTGTGGAAGGCTTGTTCTGTTGCTCTTCACAATAAATTTTGCTGCTGCTTGATTACGAGCTGTAACACTCACCCGGAAGGGCTGTGGCTTCACTCCTGAAGTCAGCGAGACCACAAACCCACCAGGAGGAAGGAACAACTACGGACACATCCTAACATGAGAAAGAACAAACTCTGGACACACCATCTTTAGGAACTGTAACACTCATTGCAAGGGTCTGCGGCTTCATTCTTGAAGTCAGCAAGACCAAGAACCCACCAATTCCAGGCACACCTGTAGTCCCAGCTACTTGGGAGCCTGAGGCAGGAGAATGGCATGAACCCAGGAGGTGGAGGTTGCGGTGAGCGAAATCCCACCAGTACACTCCAGCCTGGGTGGCAGAGCGAGTCTCCACCTAAAAAAACCAAAACAAAACAAAACTAACTTCCATTCTGAGATGGGCATTCTAGAGAGCTTTGAAAAGCCTGAATTCTCTCTTAACGTTCTTCTGCTACAGGAATGGAAAAGCTATAAATAATAGACTAGGTTCATGTAGAGTGGGGTCACTCCAACATCGTTAGGAAATTTTGAGTAACCTGAGAAGATAAATAGATTGCCATAAGAAAAAAAACACAAAGCAGGAGAGACATAGAATGTCAAATAAAACAACTTAAAAAGTTGAGAAGGCAGTGAAAATATAATGGATACATATTATCATGGCGAATTTTGAAGGCATAAACAAGTAAAGAGTGGGTTCTGTGATTTTCAAAAAACTCTTAGGAACTCAATGTCATAATTTTTAATCTTTCCCAAAGTTACAGATAAAACATGCAATGTCATTAGTGTTTTAATTATTGTATTTGTTTTTTATACTGGCGTATTATGTGATTATATTTCTTGTTTAATTTGTAAACTACTTATCTCCTTTGCCCACTAATTTACAAGTCTGTTTGTATTTTTTAGTGGAAAACTTTTTTTAAAACTTTAAGGGAGCTAGCCGTATATATATCATATGTTTACAGTAATTATCAAAGTCCTTTCCTCAATAGGATTTATAAAATAATCCACCTGTTTAGAAGTATTTTAAATGCTGCTTTAGTATATCTTAAATATTTATGTGACCATAAACTTAGTTTTATTTATTTTGTTTAAATGAAAAGGTCGTACTCTTGATTACCAGAGATTTAGGTTACATTTTAATACATTGTAAGTCTAGTTTGCCCTATTTCAGTCTCTTGTTCAAATATGTTTTCAGGTTATTCTCACCTGTATATAGGCATACTACCTTTTATTATTATTATTATTATTTTGAGACGGAGTCTGGCTCTGACGCCAGGCTGGAGTGCAGTGGTGCAATCTCGGCTCACTGCAACCTCGGTTCACTGCAACCTCCGCCTCTTGGATTTAAACGATTCTCTTGCCTCAGCCTCCTGAGTAGCTGGGATTACAGGAGCGTGCCACTACACCTGGATAGTTTTTGTATTTTTAGTAGAGACGGGGTTTCACCCTGTTAGCCAGGCTGGCCTTGCTCTCCTGACCTTGCGATCCACCCGCCTCGGCCTCCCAAACTCCTGGGATTACAAGCGTGAGGCACATTACTTTTAAAAGAAACCATTTGGTTCAATTTCCCCCAAAAACATTATATTTAATTGGAACTTTATTTTAGAGAGATTAGAATTTAAAACAGAATATTTTATTTAAGGTAAACAGGAACAAATCAAAACATGTCCAGTGCAAATTGAATATTCTTGAGTGTAAGGATAAACAGTCACTTGAGTCTAGAAATAACCTGAGATATCTTGTCTTTCCTGGTACTGATGATTCCATTTTATATGTATATACTTCTTCTTATGGTGCAGTTTAAGCATTTTTAATTACGTCACTAACTAAGCTTCTGATCTTTATGCCTGGAGAGTAGGTATTGGCTAGCCCATTTTTCTATTGCTCAGAATGACACATTTTTCTTAAACACAAAAATTCTCTAGACAAATGATTTCTGCCCGGATCCTTAAAACTACTATTTCTCTAATGATTCCTTTGCTCTTCTAACAGTTCTTTTCATTGGTCCATTTTTTTTTTTCATTGAGCTTTTTTCCATGATATTCTAGAACACTTTCCTTTTGGAAGCAGGCATATTCAATTTCAATAGTACGTTTGGAGTTACATGACAAATTCTGAGAGATATATTCAGCTATTTTTAGCATGGTATATTGTTTCCTTTTGAGTTAGGCACGTGGAGGTCAGAGACTTATCCCATGTTGGCTACCATTCTGTCTCCAGACGAAGACCTTTAGCAGGCCTGCGAAATGATTGCGAAGTGGCTAATCTATTAGCAATTTTCTCAAATATGTAATTGGCCTTTTGTTGCATCATCATTTTAATGGACACAGAGAGGTGAGAGATGAAAATAGAATTAATGGTGATCTTAGAAAGGGCACTAAACTTTCAAGTCTAATACCTTCCACCATTTCGGTGCCAACAAACACCACCACACAGGATAGAATTGAATAACTAACTATACATCGACAAAACAGCTTATCTTTTAAGTGGCTTTAGCCCAATAGCATTATTTTGTAAAGAAACCTGTATGTGTGAAAAGCAAGAATATTTATTCTCTGCGAATTTATAATTATTATGGTTTAACCTATAGCTTCAAAAGGTCAAGTAAAGGATACAGTCTTTAGTACTTACGTGTAGGTGATGAAGATCATAAAACAAGAACTCTGAACTGAACAAGGATCGATGTCCTCTAAGGAAAACTGTGAAAGCAACCATACCCTGGCTTTCTTTCCCATTCTTTTTACATATGCTAATCATGCTGACCTTGGTGATTACAGTATCTAATTACAAAGAAGATAGATGGTACTTGAGTAACACATATTCATAAACATATAGAGGCTTTCAGAAAGCCACTTGGAGAGTTCGGTCAGATGAGAACATGACCATGGAACTGTGAGTAGGTTTACTGGGCATGGACAACCCAAGGCCAAGGGCAGCACTGAAGATCTGCCAGGCAGCATCATGCTGTGCCCATTTGCATCGCCTCACTTCTCTAGCAGCCTTGATTATGAGTCATGTGTTGGAATGTACTTGACTTTTATTGTTACATTTAAACCCTAGATCAATCGTCTACTGTTTATAGTGATAATGGGACTATGTTACTATTCTTCTACTGGAAAATCAAATCAACATGTGTTTATTAGGTACAGTGAGTTAGACACCATTTTTCTGAGACCATAAGGCAGTTTAGCTAATATAATAGGATGTAGAAATAGATCTTAAAGTTAGAACCTACTTCAACCAGGCATGGCCACTTTCAACTTTGTCACACCCTCAACTTCATGGTCTAGTGTCTACAGCGCTCTGCTCTCAGGTTCTTTTATTTGAACATGTGAGCTCTGTCTTCCCCTTCTGATCCAATTCCTCTGCCAAGTGCCATATTATAACTGATATCTCAAAAGCACTGAAGTTGGTTGCGATATCACTAGATGTCTACGATACATAACTTCACAATACTTTCTTAAGTGTCGCCATGAAGGATGACAAGCTGATTGGTTCTCTTCACTGTGTAAAATCTGGGACAGCTAAATTGGCTGACCAAAAAATACAACGTGAACCAGAAAAGTGAATTTTTGCAACCTTTGACAAAATCTGTTCTTTTGACTTAATTTGTAAACTACTTATCTCCTTTGCCCACTAATTTACAAGTCTGTTTGTATTTTTTGCAATCTGTGAAATCCTAATGTGTTTGCTAATAGTTGCTTGATTCATAACTCTGGCATTTATTTCTCCCTTAAGAAAACTTTACTTGTGTATGCAGTAGACTTCTGGTGTGCTCCATTTGTATGTCTACTGTGTATGTAGAAATCAACATACCATAAATGTCTTCCTCCTTAAATGAGACTATTCACTAAATACTCCCAACCTCAAACCTAGGATTCACCTCTGAATCACTCACCCACCAGGTTCAATCCTTAAGCAGGTTTTATTGTTTCTACAGCAAATATTTTCCTTCTCCATCTATCACTGCTATCACCTTAGAAGCCATTTATTTTAGCCTGGCCTATATCCTTACTGGATGTCAGCTTTCACACTTGACCACAATGATCCATTACCCGTTTAAAACTACGAAACAGATTTATTACTTTTCTGCTTACACTTTTCTATTGACTTCCCAATTTGTACTTAGAGGAAAACCCAAATTCTAACACATCACTGATGCATAGGAGGACTCTGCTTTTTTTCATACCTCAGCTGCTGCCCTGCTTTCTCACAGGCATGACTTCATACTCACTGTCTTTTTTTGGTTTTGTTTTGTCTTTTGATTTTTGAGATGGAGTCTTGCCCTGTCACCCAGGCTGGGGTGCAGTGGCATAATCTCAGCTCACTGCAGCCTCCACCTCCTGAATTCAAGTGATTCTCCTGCCTCAGCCTCCCAAGTAGCTGGGACTGCAGGCGTGTGCCCCTACGCCTGGCTAATTTTTTGTAGAGACAGGGTTTCACCATGTCTCTACAAAAGGATGGTCTCAATCTACTGACCTCGTGATCCACCCGCCTCGGCCTCCCGAAGTGCTGGGATTACAGGCGTGAGTCACTGCACCCAGCCTGCCTTTTTTATTGTTTCTTGAATGCACCAAATTCGATGGCTTTTAGATTTTATTTCCTTTCCTAAGATGTTCTTCCCAATGTATCCACATAGGGATCATCAACTAAGTCCCCTCTCTCCAAGACACCTTTCTCAATTGCAAAGATATCTGAACATAACACCACCCCAGTCGTTGTATAAATAACCCTTCTACTTCCTTATCCTGATAAAATTTTATTTATTTGATTAGTTATCCTTAAGTATTTTTATTCCCCCACTAGAGTGCAAGCTCCACGAGAGCAGAAGCCTTTGCTATTTTCCTCCCTGTGCTTTATCCAGAGCCTAGAACAGGACCTGACATGCAGTGGAGGCTCAGTAACGATTTGTTTACTTGGATAAAAATGAATGAATGAAATAATGATTTGGTTCAGTTTTGGACTGGAATTCATATTAATTTTCTCCCCATTTTCTACTTTTCTAAATGACAGTGTTCTTTGAACACATCTTGTGTTTTATCTACTGTTTTAAATTGGGTATGTTAGGAATAAATAAACATTTCTGTTAGTCCGTAGATTTCAAAGTTATGTATGAGAGGCCACACAAGGTTCAGACTGAGAGAAATAGAAAAGACTGGCTGGGTTCGGTGGCTGATGTCTGTAATGCAACGCTTTGGGAGACCAAGACAAGAGGATTGCTTGAGCCCAGGAGTTCAAGACCAGCCTGGGCTACATAGCAAGACCTAGTCTCTAATAAAATTGTAAAAAATTAGTCGGGTGCAGTGGGGCACAGCTGTAGTCCCAGCTACTCAGGAGGCTGAGGTAGGAGGGTCGCTTGAGCACAGGAGATTAAGGCTGCAGTGAGCCTTTATCATGCCACTTCACTCCAGTCTGGGTGACAGAGCAAAATCATGTCTCTGAAAGGGGAAAAAGGCTTAGAAATTTAAAATTTAGAACTACTTCTATTGGCTGGCTGTGGTTTTGAAGTAGGTGTGGCTTTGATTATATGTAATCTTTTTGTATTAAAATAAGGAATGAATTTTAATTGTATTTTACAAAGGCATTGATGCTTCTGTGTGTGTGTGTGTGCGCTCATGTGTGTGCGTGCACGCGCCAGGCAGCCATGAATTAACAGCATCCAGTGTTTATTGTTGTGTATGACAGCACATACTCTGGTCCCACAGTGGGAAAATGGCACTGCCATACAGAGAGAGAAAATCACATTGACGGGCAGCAGTGATTAACCTTGAGCCGCGTTTGTGGGCTGGTTGCGTCTTCTCCAGGGTGCTGCTCCTGGGCATGAATGGTAGAGAGCCTGAAACAGATGTGCTGGAGAAAACAAAGACAAGAAACAACCTTGAGAAAGGGAGTCCATGCAGTCTGGTTTGATCCCCAACCTACAGCTCTTCGATTTCACTTACTTAAACAAAAACTGTTTCATGTAAACAAGTTCAGCTTGGATATGAGGGCTTTGCAACCTAAGAGCCATGAATAACTGAGAAATTGTTAGAAAGGCTTTGTGTGTGCCCTAAAAATCTGGATTAGCAACTTGCCCAATATGCTTTGCGTCTCAGAATATTTGTTTATTCATTTGTTAAATGACAATAATAATATCTACCTTGCTCTGTAAAAAAGATTAAATGAGACAATATGTACAAAGTGTTTACCAAAGCACTCACCCTTCCCCCCAAAACGCTCAGTTTGTACCTCTGCTAATACTACCAGCACCAGCACCACAGCAACAGAACTGCCCTAGCCTGTGCAGTGTCATTGAACAATTTATCCATGGACACTCCAACTTTTTGGGTCCTCCCCCACTGACCCTCAATCTTTGTTGACTGTACTTCTCCTCAAACAGTTATGTATATAAAGGATTATAATATTTAACAGATTTGACTTTATTAGCAAGAGTTAAACACCAGGTGTTTATTATGTCGGAAAAGTCAATGTTTGAGGACAGAATTGTCCATCCTTCCACTTGTTCTTATTGCATCATAAATAGAAATGAAAATAATACCACCTACTACTTTAAAAAGGGCCATGAATTTATTCTTCATGATTGTTCAGTTCATCTACAATTATTTTAGTACTGTGAAGATATACCATAAATAGTCACTAACCAATGACAAAGTATTTTATAAAATTATTTTCTCTCAAAATTCCTCTTAAAATGTTAACTGATTTTCAAGCATGTTGGATAATTGCTGAACTGCCTCTGCTGATAAATTCAGTCTGCCATGAAAAACATCATAAAGTAAAACATTGGCTATTTTCATAAATAGATGAATTTCATATTTCCCCACTAGTAAAATACTTGTTAAATATTTATTTCACCTTCATTTACTGATATTTTCTTGGGCATATAGCAGTAACTTAAAATACGAATCAAAAAAATAATATTTGAGATCCTGCAATAAATTATTTTAAAGAAAAATTGTCATATCCAATTTATTCTGTATCCATATTGAGATACAGTTTAACTTTTCTGCTACAATGTTGAAGACTGTTAGTTTAAATTCAGCATTAATAACTACTGAATTTACTAAAAGATGCATTGCTTTACTTATTCAGCCAATAACACAATGTGGGATATTTCTCTTCTACTAAGCTATGGAAAGTATGCCACATTAATTTTCTGCTTATTTAAGGACCAAGTGCATTTAAGTGCATCGCACATTTCTCTCTTCAAGGATATGCTTTGACAGTGTATTATAATGTACAAAACTTTTGGAAGACAAGATGACCAAAATGACAAAGTCCTTGTGAAATAAAGACTTCAAGATAACTGAATCATGCCTTATGAGAGTAAACAGAAATATTTATCTAATCATTCTGAAACTATCATTTCTCTTTATTTACTATTAGATTCTATACATGGTAACAACATGCATTGACAAAGTTTTATTTGCCAGTTATTCTAACAGTAATAAAACATCTTGCTGAATAACTGGCAATTGATCACAGGAGAGTGCTAGAGATGTGTCCTGCTAAATGTGATAGCACCTTATTCAGAACCAGAAAAAGCTGCAAACATTGATGTCAGCTTTGAACTTTATATTTGTTTCTATTTTGCTGTTAAGAGTTAAAATGGCATTCAGTAAGCTAACAGCATTTCCATTATATCTTGAAATATCATTAGTCATTTTAGAAAAGTGGGGTTTATTCTTGTGAATGTGTTGAGGATACATCAAGTCTTTGCTGAGTGGTATGAGACGTAATAGATACTGTTCTAACCTGCTTAAAGAAAACATGAGCATTTATGTTGAAACCTTTAAGATATGCCATTACTTTGTCAAGTAAAAATGCCTCTTCTCAAGGAGATAGTTATACATTCATTAATACAGAATTTTTTAAAAAGTTTTCCAGCAAATGAATAATGAATAAGAACTGAGGTAAAGAAATATTCTTGTGGAATTATCATCGTATTTAATATATTTTATTCAACAAATATCTTAGAGCAGCAGCTGAGTTCCAGGCACAGCCTAAGGGACAGAGACCCAGCAAGGAAGGGAACGGGGGACTGAGGGGGAAACCCCGCCTCTGGGGACTTACATGCATGGTCTCAACAGATACTTGACTGTTTGGGATGCATGGTGTTGTGTTGAATCATGAATAATGAATTAATAAAAAGTAAATCCTTAATCCTATAGATCACTTGAACTACTAAGACTCTTCCTAAGATAAAGTTGAAGAAATAGATTTTAAAATACTAGCAAATCAATAACTCAGTATCATCAGAAAGTAAAATCTCTACTTGCACATTTGATTAACTCATGTTTATTCATTATAATTTAGATTCTATCCACTCTTAAGGTTAAATAGACACTGAAATATACAAACCTGATTAATTACAAATTAAAGAGAAAATAAGAATAAAGGGATTGCTAGTATTAAGTATTTTATAAAAGTTTATTTTGTCTTTAACTTTATTTTCAGTTATGATCTGACCAACATAAAATGATTATTTTTTTAGGACATAAACGTGGTAAATGATAAATTAGTAGTGTAAAATCATATCAAGAAAGCAAAACAAATATGTGAACTAGCAATAATGGCAGAAATCTAAAATTAAAGTATGCAAATATGTTTGATTTGTTTTCCTGACTTTTGTCCAAATGTCACATATAATATGATCCATATAAATCAATTGTTTTTCTTAGGACATCGTTAATAACGCATGAGAAAATATATGCTGACTTTGTGACTGGCTGGATAATGTTCCCCCAAAGATGTTCATAAACTAATTCATGAAACCTGTGAATTTTTGCCTTCCATGGCAAAAGGAATTTTGAAAATGAGATTAGTCTAAGAAGTTTGGAAAGGGGATTACATGGGTGAATCCAATGTAATCACCAAAGTCCTTACCTGAGACAGGTAGGAGGTCTCAGTTAGAGTGGGAGAGCTGATGATGGCAGCAGAGGCTGGACTGATGTGGAGAGGTGGCCACAAGCCAAGGCATGTGGGCAGCCAGCCACTGGAAGCTGGAGAAGGTGAAGCTCCCCCACAGAGGCTTCCAGAGGAGCACAGGTCTGCTGTCACCTTAATTCTAATCCCTAAAATCCTCTTCAAACTTCTGACTTTCAGAACTGTAAGGTAATAAATTCATGCTGTGCTAAGCCATTAAGACTGTGGTGATTTGTTATAATAGCAATAGTCAATTAACACACTATTTTAAAAAATTTATACTCCAACCCAATTACTCTGCATTGTAATTTTTATTACTCAGATTTGTCAATTATTTTCTGTAAGGGATGCAGCTCTTAAAAAGTTGTAAATAGTCATTATATTCTCCTCTGCCTTTTTTTACTTAAATCATGTTTAGTTATCAATGCTTTTGTAAACTTAAATCATGTTTAGTTATCAAATCAGGTGTAGTATTAATGAAACATTGATTCTACTTATTTCTTAACAGTATTTGCAGAGAATAATTTCCATTTTCTTAGCATAAAACAAAAAAATATATTTGGACAGACTTTGAAAAAATAGAAGAAAATATGAAGTTGCAGAAACATCTAGAATTTATTATTTATAAAACGAAAGCAAAACTCCTAAGTCTGGTAAGACACTGCTTATGCCAAATGATGCAAGCTTAAAGGGTATGTGACAAGAATAAAAATAGCACTGAAACTGATCAAAACATTTGATATGATCCTTTCGTACTCCAAATTCAGCTTAAACAAATCATCTTGACCTAATGTTTGCACAAAACATGACTGCACTTTATTATTATTATTAAGAAAATGCCCCTGATATCCTATAAATCACTATATAAATGTTACCATTTTCATTTCACCTTGCCTATGCTGTAAGGGATCATTTATTGTAATATGCAATAGCAATTTCACTTTCTTGGAAAAGCTAAAATTGATACTGAAGTATGAGCTACCCACAGTTTCTTAATATTCTTCAACTTTCACTTTGATATTTAGACTAACTGATTCTAAGAACAATGATACATTTTGTATATTAGTAAATAAAATCCCACATAAACTCTCTTAAATTACATAGGGTATTTAATATAAGCTAAACAGATTCAAATCCTGAGAGTGTGCCATGGCCCATCAGGCATACTGGACTGGTTATCAGAACACATTTTTAATCCCCGAGGCAAGCTTTCTTGACTGCACCCCAAGAACTCCAAATGTAGATGCAGGACAGTTCCAAGAAGAAGGAGGAATCTGAAGCTAGGCATCAGGTTAATTACAGATGAAACTGTCTTCCAAGAAAAAAGATTGTCTCAACCTCACATTAAAATACATGCAGGTCAATGAATATAAAAAACAAAAATTGGCAATAGCACTGGAAAAGTGAAAAAATGGAGTTAGATTTGAGAGATGGGAGATGTTTGAGATGGATCCATGGGCACCCCCAATGATTCCAAATAAACAATGAAGATATTGAAACAAACTAAGAAGAGGAAGAAAAACACAATTGTAACTAACATCTGCATTCCCTGGAATTCAAATAAAAGAATTTCTGCATGTTTTCAAAAATATATAAACTCCACTGCATCCCTATTGTGGAGATATATGTTTTATGATTTGATCACAGTTGTGCAAGTACTTACTTCATGTTCATCATTTAAAGAAGGTATCTTTTCAGTTGTCTCATACAAACTAGTTTTGAATATTCTGATTGTGCAAAATTCCTTATGTCTGCTTAAGTGACAGTTTGTACCTCAGGGGCATAATCTAGACAGACAAAATCACCAGCTCTTTCAAAGTTAGTATCATTTCAGGTGTTGCATGCACGGATTGCATTATCCATTTAGGAGAGGAAAATTAAGGAGAAGTTCCAGGAATGATGAAGGCATCTGGAGCAGAAGATAGATTGGAAGCCTCTATCTTCCTGTTAAATTTGGGCCAGAAAGTAGAAGAGGTCTGGCCTGCAGAGTCAGAAAGTCAGGAGGTGTACTGAATACATGACCAAGCATTCCAAGGGGTCAAATTCATGTTGCATTCAGTGACAGTCTCTCAGCCTTAGAACTGCCAGGAGGTGCTACCATGGGTCATGGAGTAACTACTTTCTTCTGAAACAAGGGTACAGATGATAAGGAGTCACTACAGAATCTTTGCAAAATAGGTTAAAAAGCAAACACGTACTTTTTTTCAAGCTGAATACTAAAATTATATTAATAATGAAAATATAATGCTGAATAGAAAATGCCAACATAGCCAGAGTGATAATTTATAGACCAGCAAGGCAAATATAAGAAAAAGTTGAAAAAAATTACCTTACCAATTACATTTTAATTGTAGTAATATATCCCCATCATCTCACCCCAAAAACTCCTTAAGCTGATAAGCAACTTCAGCAAAGTCTCAGGTTACAAAATCAATGTGCAAAAATCACAAGCATTCCTTCACACCGACAATAGACAAGCAGAGAATGAAATCATTAATGAATTCCCATTCACAATCACTACAAAGAGAATAAAATACCTAGGAATACAGCTAACAAGGGATGTGAAGGACCTCTTCAAGGAGAACTACAAACCACTGCTCAAGGAAATAATAGAGAACACAAACAAATGGAAAAATATTCCATCCTCATGGATAGGAAGAACCAATATCGTGAAAATGGCCATAATGCCCAAAGTAATTTATAGATTCATTGCTATTCCCATCAAACTACCATTGACATTCTTCACAGAATCAGAAAAAAACTACTTTAAATTTTATGTGGAATCAAAGAAGACCCCGTATAGTGAAGACAATCCTAAGCATAAAAAAACAAAGCTGGAGGCATCATGCTACCTGACTTCAAACTATACTACAGTGCTACAGTAACCAAAACAGCATGGTACTGGTACCAAAACAGATATATAGCCCAAAAGGAACAGAACAGAGACCTCAGAAATAACACCACACATCTGCAAGCATCTGATCTTCAACAAACCTGACAAAACAAGCAATGGGGAAAGGATCTCCNCATTGCTATTCCCATCAAACTACCATTGACATTCTTCACAGAATCAGAAAAAAACTACTTTAAATTTTATGTGGAATCAAAGAAGACCCCGTATAGTGAAGACAATCCTAAGCATAAAAAAACAAAGCTGGAGGCATCATGCTACCTGACTTCAAACTATACTACAGTGCTACAGTAACCAAAACAGCATGGTACTGGTACCAAAACAGATATATAGCCCAAAAAGGAACAGAACAGAGACCTCAGAAATAACACCACACATCTGCAAGCATCTGATCTTCAACAAACCTGACAAAAACAAGCAATGGGGAAAGGATCTCCTATTTAATAAGTGGTGCTGGGAAAACTGGCTAGCCATATGCAGAAAACTGAAACTGGACCCCTTCCTTACATGTTATACAAAAATTAACTCAAGATAGATTAGAGACTTAAATGTAAAACCCAAAACCATAAAAACCCTAGAATAAAACTTAGGCAATACCATTCAGGACTTAGGCATGGACAAACGTCTAAAGCAATGCAACAAAAGCCAAAATTGACAAAGGAGATCTAATTAAACTAAAGAGCTTCTGCACAGCAAAAGAAACTACCATCAGAATGAACAGGCAACCTACATAATGGGAGAAAATTTTTGCAATCTACCCATCTGACAAAAGCCTAATATCCAGAATTTACAAAGAACTTAAACAAATTTATAAGAAAAGAAACAAACAACCCCATCAAAAAGTGGGCAAAAAATATGAACAAACATTTCTCAAAAGAAGACATTTACACAGACAACAAACATATGAAAAAAATGTTTAATATCACTAATGGTTAGAGAAATGCAAATCAAAACCACAATGAGATACCATCTTACAGTCAGAATGGTGATTATTAAAAAGTCAAGAAACAATAGATGCTGATGAGGCTGTGGAGAAAAAGGAACGCTTTTACACTGTTGGTGGCAATGTAAATTGGTTCAACCATTGTGGAAGTTAGTATGGTGGTTCCTTAAGGATCTAGAACCAGAAATACCGTTTGACCCGGCTATCTCATTACTGAGTATATACACAAAGGAATATAAATAATTCTGCTATAGAGACACATACAGGTGTGTTTATTGCAGCACTATTTATGATAGCAATGTCATGGAACCAACTCAAATGTCCATCAATGATAGTCTGGAAAAAAGAAATGTGGTACATATACACTATGGAATACTATGCAGCCATAAAAAGGAATGAGATCGTGTCCTTTGTAGGGACATGGATAAAGCTGGAAGCCATCATCCTCAGCAAACTAACACAGTAATAGAAAACCAAGCACTACATGTTCTCACTCATAAGTGGGAGGTGAACAATGGACATAGAGAAGGGAACAACACACACCGGGGCCTGTTGTGGGGTGAGGGGCAATGGGAGGGAACTTAGAGGACAGGTCAATAGGTGCAGCAAACCCTATGGCACACATATATACCTATGTAAAAATCCTGCATATTCTGCATATGTAGTCCAAAACTTAAAGTAAAATAAATTTTAAAAAAAGAAAAAGAAAAAACTCACCATACCATTACTTTTAAATTGTAGTAATACAAGCTTGATAATTTTAGCATATCTCAATATAACATATATCCTATCAGATGATCAATACCTAGATCTGCTTTTAAATGAAAGTCTGCAATAATTTAATACAGTTTTTAGAAATTCAAGGTAAAGTGCCTTTCAAAATGTGAAAAATATATTTCCTTAAAATACATTTGCTTGGCAATCCCATTACTGGGTATACATCCAAAATTTAAAAAATAAGAGATGCACCCACATATCCATCGCAGCACAATTCATCACAATAGCAAAGTTATGGAATCAACCTAGGTGTCCATCAACGGTGGATTGGATAAAGAAAATGTGGTAAATATAACTGGAATACTTACACAGCCATAAAAATATCCTGTCCTTTGCAGCAACATGGATGCAACTGGAGGCCATTATGCTAAATTAACTCAAGAAGAGAAGAACAAATAGTGGATATTCTTACTTACAAGTGGGAGCTAAATGTCCAGTACTCATGTACATAAAGAGAGCAACAATAAACACTGGGGACCACTGGTCGGGAGGGAAAGAATGAACTAAGCGTTATGTGCTAACTACTTAGGTGATGGGATCATTCGTGCTCCAACCTCAATGTCACACAATATGCCCAGGTAGCAGCCCTGCACACGTATCTAAAAAAGAAGTTGAAAAAGGAAAAAAAAACAAAGTACATTTGTTTGGAAATTACACCAACCAACCATATTGACCATTGAAATGAAAGTTATTTTAAAATTTCTGTTAAGAAATGAGGAACAGATGCAGAAACAAAAAATGTATTCACTCAAGAAGATCAAGTGAAGGAATTATTTAATGTGGAATACTGTACAAGTAATTTGTCAAATGTAACAGCTTTTTCTTATGTCAGCAATAATCAGTTGATGGCTATTGTGGGCAGAGTTTCCATTCTGAAGAGTTCCATATATATTTCACTTATATATATCTATTCGGATAAATATAAATAAATAAATAAATACACAAGGAAAATGGAATGTACAACAAAATAATCAACATGAAATATAAAATAATGAAATATGGAATACATAAGAAATATATACAATATATTGAGTATATGACAGGAGGTAGCTAAATTAAATGGCAAACCATAATACCACCTGGAAATATCGAATACTAAAATGGGGAATTGTTTCTAAATTAGTGTATGGATTTACAAAAATTTATATTATTATTCAACCATGTTTTATGTTAATGATTCAAAGTTTTCATCATAATAATACTTTACCACAGTTAGCTGTTCTCCCAAGAGTTAGTCTATTTCAAAGTCGTTCATTAATATACACAAAGCTTTATTGAACATTTTAGATTAGTTGTTCTTCATCTTAACTCATAATTAGATTCCAATGAGAATTTTTACAAGTCCACAATGTAAAAATTGAGGGACCAGCTCAATCAAATTAGAAATTCAAGCATCAACAATGTTTAAAGCTTCCCACATGATTCCAATGTCCAGCATGCTTAAGAGTGAATTTTGGAAAATTATTTTGTATGACTGCTTTTATTTTATTTGGATAAATTCCTAGGACATAAATTGGTTTTGCAAAAGCACACTAATTTTAATGGATTCTTATGACTTTTCAAGAGGTTGTACTGGTTTATAATTCTCACAGAGAGTGAAAGAACTCACTCTCTTGCATCTATCAACATCTATCGAACTGTTTTATCATTTCTTGTAGGCAGTGTGAATTTGCTAGAAGAGCAATGCTAAAATACATGATGGTAATATAGACAACATCTTTATTTGAAATATTTGCATTTCTTCTGTAAACACCTGTTTAGAATTATGCCAATATTTACTCTAGCATATTCCTCTTTAACATGCTGCTTCAACGACTTCCTATAATATTAAATCTTTTAATCCTTTGATTTTCTCCTTCTCTCTTTCCTTTGCATTTAAATTTTACTAAGATATATTTGTTATATCTACTTTTAAAATTATCAATAATTTTCTTAAAGTTTATAAGTTTGTGATTACCTCTACAGCACTTATTTGTTTATGTTTTATTATATTTCTATCATTATATTAAGCTCTCTGCATTTGTATCTTTATGATTTAGTTTTGCAGTTTACTATTTAATACATCAGGTATTTAATCTTTTGTGTTTTAAATGTGAGCCTTGTATGTGTTTTCTTTTACTCCAAACAATAAACTTTCATACTTACAAGTAGATTCTTTCTGATCTAACTTTATCCATTGATTTCCAATGCCATTTCTATAATATATCCAAATTT
This sequence comes from Rhinopithecus bieti, assembly GCF_001698545.2. Taxonomy (NCBI): domain Eukaryota; kingdom Metazoa; phylum Chordata; class Mammalia; order Primates; family Cercopithecidae; genus Rhinopithecus; species Rhinopithecus bieti. The sequence goes on along the minus strand of NW_016806392.1, from coordinate 569,602 downwards.
GTACTTATATCTATGTATGCAATTTTCATTTTATTCTATTGAGTAGCTGATTGTTCCTTGAAGTAATATTTTATAATTTTAATAATTATAGCTTTATTCTATTATTATTTGGTAATAAAATTTTCCCTCTTCTGTTTTTTAAGCAGGTATTGCTAATTTTAGATATCTTTTTTATAAATGTACTTTAGAATGATTATGACTCACTGAAAATTTAAATCCCTTGAAATTTCATTGAAATATATAAAATATATGTGTATTCATACCAAATTAAATATTTCCACTTAGAAACTTACTACGTTTCTGCATATATTCAAATCCCATTTTAAAACAAGACAAATATTATAATAAAGTGTTTTGGTTTCATCCTGTAGAATATGATATATATATATGAATATGAATATATTATATAT
>NW_016806392.1:548421-567359 GCF_001698545.2 Rhinopithecus bieti | reverse complement strand
ATTTTTACAAGTCCACAATGTAAAAATTGAGGGACCAGCTCAATCAAATTAGAAATTCAAGCATCAACAATGTTTAAAGCTTCCCACATGATTCCAATGTCCAGCATGCTTAAGAGTGAATTTTGGAAAATTATTTTTGTATGACTGCTTTTATTTTATTTGGATAAATTCCTAGGACATAAATTGGTTTTGCAAAAAGCACACTAATTTTAATGGATTCTTATGACTTTTCAAGAGGTTGTACTGGTTTATAATTCCCACAGAGAGTGAAAGAACTCACTCTCTTGCATCTATCAACATCTATCGAACTGTTTTATCATTTCTTGTAGGCAGTGTGAATTTGCTAGAAGAGCAATGCTAAAATACATGATGGTAATATAGACAACATCTTTATTTGAAATATTTGCATTTCTTCTGTAAACTACCTGTTTAGAATTATGCCAATATTTACTCTAGCATATTCCTCTTTAACATGCTGCTTCAACGACTTCCTATAATATTAAATCTTTTTAATCCTTTGATTTTCTCCTTCTCTCTTTCCTTTGCATTTAAATTTTACTAAGATATATTTGTTATATCTACTTTTTAAAATTATCAATAATTTTCTTAAAGTTTATAAGTTTGTGATTACCTCTACAGCACTTATTTGTTTATGTTTTATTATATTTCTATCATTATATTAAGCTCTCTGCATTTGTATCTTTATGATTTAGTTTTTGCAGTTTACTATTTAATACATCAGGTATTTAATCTTTTGTGTTTTAAATGTGAGCCTTGTATGTGTTTTCTTTTTACTCCAAACAATAAACTTTCATACTTACAAGTAGATTCTTTCTGATCTAACTTTATCCATTGATTTCCAATGCCATTTCTATAATATATCCAAATTTGTACTTATATCTATGTATGCAATTTTCATTTTATTCTATTGAGTAGCTGATTGTTCCTTGAAGTAATATTTTATAATTTTAATAATTATAGCTTTATTCTATTATTATTTGGTAATAAAATTTTCCCTCTTCTGTTTTTTAAGCAGGTATTGCTAATTTTAGATATCTTTTTTATAAATGTACTTTAGAATGATTATGACTCACTGAAAAATTTAAATCCCTTGAAATTTCATTGAAATATATAAAATATATGTGTATTCATACCAAATTAAATATTTCCACTTAGAAACTTACTACGTTTCTGCATATATTCAAATCCCATTTTAAAACAAGACAAATATTATAATAAAGTGTTTTGGTTTCATCCTGTAGAATATGATATATATATATGAATATGAATATATTATATATGACAAAAATATATACATATATAATTTTAGTAACTGTATATGAAATACTTTCTCCCTATTATAAATTAATCAATTAGTTCTAGGTAGCAGAGAAGGTATTAAAGTTTGTGCATTTATTTTGTATAGGTGACATTGCTGAGTCTTCATAATAGATCTAATAGGATTTCAGTTGTTTTGGTTGTGGTTGTCTTCCAGGTAGAATATCTTGTTCATACACTGTGTTGCACACAGCCCTCAACAGGGCTGCAACCATCCTTCCCATTCCTGGGGCTTCTTCTATTATGTGACTTTGGTATTTCTTCTATCAAGAAAGTAGGTCTATGTCTCCTTCACATTAACCTGCAGGCTTGGGACTCCCTTATAACTGGAAAATATAGCAGAAGTGAGGCAGAGTGATCTCTGAGGTCAGTCATAAAGAGTAGCACAACTGAATTTTGTTCTCCAGAGTCGCAGGTCAAAACGGGTGAGCAATCTTGGCTGCTCTGAAGTCACCATGCTGTGACCTTACAGGTCAGACCTGAGACTACACCGAGAGGTGCCATGTCAGTCCCAGTTTTAATACTCAGTTCCCAGGGGATGGTTTGGGGACTATTTCCTGTACAGCAATAGAAAGCAGATCAACCTATTGTAGAAAATAATGATAAGTTTGCTTCTTTCCTAATATCTTATTTTAAATTTCTATATCTCTGTATCTTACTTTATTTGCTAGAATATTTGGAATAGCGTTAAATGATAACAGTGATAGTAGCCCTCTTTTCTTTGTCCTGCTTTTATGCTAATGCCAAAAATATTGCACCAGTAAGCATGATGTTGACTGTAGACCAAATTTTAATAGCTGGTGAGACTTCTGAACCAGCACGTGGGAAACTAAACATGGCTCGAGGTCAACTGTAAAGCTCCATCTTCTGAGGTATAAGCAGGCCAGTGTGGCATGCAGCACCATTGGCAGGCAACGGGTGGTCAGCTCCTCATGTGTCTTAGGTACTGCATCATGAATGGAATTTCACATGTTGTTGATATCAACCAGGCCACCTATAAATGAAAATGCATAGGAGGTGCAGTAAGTCAGAGCAGAGTTCTGGGATCGGAGCCCATGTCTAGTATCCGAGATCAGGACTTTGACTAGATTAATGAAAAATGTGTTTAACAAAAAAAAAAAAAAAAAGAAAAAACCCCACAAATTTTAGTTTTTGGAATAATTTTGCCTTTTATCGTTATTTTTTAGAAACTCAATTTGCATAGGACATGCTAAATTATGTTCAATTTGTTAATTTAGAGGACAAAATTATTGCTTAGTTCTTACTCCTCGAAATGTAGTTAGAATGATTAAAAAAAAAAATAAACCACCATCTGAGAAACCAGCCTTGAATATCTGAGCCCATAATGTTAAAGCAAATGCCACTGGGTCATTAAACATGGCCATAGGGAACTAAATTAACTTCTCCTTGATGAGAAATCTGACTTGTGATTTCCTCAGAAGAAAAGTTAATTAGCACCATCTTATTAGACTATGTTCTGATTTAAAGGAATTCACTGGTGTCAATGTATGTATCCAACTATATCGAATTATTCATTTATTTTTATAACTCATCTTGTAACAAAATGCAGATTATTGATTTGTAAATATAAATGCAAGTAACAAGGTAAACTTTAATAAATGAAATGAAACTGGGGTAGAAAAAAGAAAACTAAAGTCATAATACAAGATGAAGAATAATGAATTCATATAGTAGTGAGGGGTTATATGGGTTTGTTCTGAAACTTCTACAAGCAATAGTTTATTTTGAACAATGTTGTATTACAAAATTTTGAAATATGATCAATATTGGAATTACTGTTTTTGCCCAAATTACTGATATTAGTTTCATCCTGAGATTTGCAGATAGATCAGAATGAACAGAACAGGAGACTGTATGGTGGTCTGTACTGACAACTTGAGAAATATTGTCTAGTGACCCACAGGAGATTCATAGTTTTCCTCAGTCTAGTTATGGAGAAATGATAAAGTTAATTCATGTGAATGGAGATTTTCTTTTAGAAATAAAAAGCTATATGCACACAGAAGAGGATATTATTAGTTACATATTGATGAAGAACAAAATCTTTAAATGGTGCGTTATTTCTGCCAGTTACATGGTCCATCAGGCCACTATCGTCTGTAACCGAATTGTCGATTTCATTGAAAATGAAAATCAAACTGGTAAATTATAACATGAAGGCTGAGTAATAAAGATAGATCATGTGGTTCATGTCTCTGCACCAAACAGTGCCACGTTAATTTTAATTCTGCCACTCATACACATAGCAACTTCTACTGAGTATGTGGGTAAGGAGATAGGAGACATGACCAAATCCTCAATTAAAAAAAATATTGGCCGGGCGCGGTGGCTCAAGCCTGTAATCCCAGCACTTTGGGAGGCCGAGACGGGCGGATCACGAGGTCAGGAGATCGAGACCATCCTGGCTAACACGGTGAAACCGCGTCTCTACTAAAAAAATTCAAAAAAAACTAGCCGGGCGAGGTGGCAGGAGCCTGTAGTCNAAGTATTTATATAACAATGATCCTAGGATCACCTCTTTAATTTGTTATGTTGATATACTGATAATTAATTCTTCATATATCCCTTCTTTGCAATGCATTTCTTTTAAATATTGTTTTTGTTTGATTTCCTCATTTGAGATATATTGTTGCACTTTGCATTTTAAATTATTTCTGAAATAAATAAATTTTAAATCCCTCCTGAAAATAATTACATGGATTAGAAATAATTTACTGGTTTTCTTTTTTCTTTCTTTCTTTCTTTTTTTTTTTTTTTTTTTTTTGAAACAGAGTTTTGCTCTTCTTGCCCACACTGGAGTGCAATGGTGCGATCTTGGCTTACCACAACCTCTGCCTCCCAGGTTTAAGCAATTCTCCTGCCTCAGCCTCCTGAGTAACTGGGATTATAGGCATGCACCACCACGCCTGGCTAATTTTTTATTATTTAGTAGAGACGGAGTTTCTCCATGTTGGTTAGGCTGGTCTCAAACTCCTGAACTTAGGTGATCCGCCCACCTCAGCCTCCCAAAGTGTTGAGATTACAGGAGTGAGCCACTGTGCCCGGTCAGTTTACTGTTGTATTTTACATGCAATTAGGATCTATTAAAGTTATGTAAATGAAAATGCATAGATAATTTGGATATCTTATATAACTGCCCTAATATCTTATAAATTATGTTCCTGTTTATTCAGAAACTGGGAATACCATTTAAGTTTAGAATTCCAAAGAATCAAGAAAACTACTTAATTGCTAAAATGCAATTACTTTTTTTCTCTCTGTCATCCTTAATATTGAAAAGCCCTCTTTGCTAATCAACTGGTTTAAGGTAAAAGTAAAGGAATGGGAAAAGAGAACACAGAATTAACACATTTTATTAGGCAAAGTGGCCTCATTCTTTGTTTCCTTGTGGTTCTTCCTAAGCAATGTGGTTAAAATTTTGGTGCATTTATAAAGAAGAAGAGACAGGACCAGATCCTTCACTGTCCACCATAGGAAGATACAGTGTGAGAAGACAGCTATCTGCAAACCAGAAAGTATCCTCACCAGATGCCACGTATTTCAGGGCCTTGAGCTTGAACGTCCCCACCCCGAGAGCTAAGACAAATAACTGTTTGTTTTTTAAGACACTCAGTGTCTGGTACTTTTCTTATGAAAGCCTGATTGGCAAAGACAGAGCCTAATGAAAGATAACAAGGGAATACAATGCTTCATCCTGGATTGTATCCTGGGACATCAAAGGAAATTAGTGAAAAGGACATTAGTGGAAAAAGTGAAATGTGAATAAAGGCACTAGTATTGCATTAGTATTGTGCCAATGTGGATTTCTCAGTTTGATAAATATTCCTAGGTTATGTAAGATGTTAACATTAGGGGAAGCTGGGTGACATGTTTACAGAAACTCTGTACTATGTTTACAACTCTTCTGAGAAAGCAAAATTATTTCAAAGAAAAAGCCTGAGATTTCTAGAACTGAGTTTTCATTTTTTCTTTTGAAAAAATGGCATGTCACTGAATGCCTCATGGGTACTGAAAAGTAAGAATGGTCCTAAACAAAACTCCTTTCTTTTCTCCATTATTAGATGCTGCATAGATACGCTTCTGTTTCTCAAACTCATCCATCCTATGGTTATGCAAATCTATTTTTCTAGTTTTAATTCTGTTGCTTTTCTGACTCTTTTGTGGAGTGCTTTTCCTTTTTTCTTTGTTTTTGTTTTTGGGCTTTTGAGATATAGTCTTGTTCTGTAGCCCAGGTTGGAGTGCAGTAGTGTCATCTCAGCTCACTGCAGCCTGGATCTCCTGGGCTCAAGCCCTCAGCTTCCCACCTCAGCTTCTCGAGTAGCTGGGACCACAGGTGCATGCCACCATGCCCAGCTAATTTTTTCATTTTTGAACAGACAGGATTTGGCCAGACTGGTCTCAAACTTCTGAGCTCAAACAGTCCTCGTGCCTCAGCCTCCCCAAATGCTGGGATAATAGATTGTGCCCCCATGCCGGCCCCTTTTCCTTCTTTCAAACATTAAATGCCAGTTGCCTGCAGGGTTCTATATTAAGCTGTTTCTTCACTGTATGTACAATTCCTGGGTGAACCTGCCCTCACCAATAAAATGAACCCCGAATTCATTATGATGAATCTCAATTGTCTCTATGTAACCCACGATTACGTGTTGAGTACATCCAGTGGACTACTGTGCATTTACATTGGGACACTTTAGGTACATTAATTCAACACAACCAAGAGAACTCACAAATCTTTCCCTGAAAAGATTCCTAAATCTGACCCACAATGACATTTCCTGAGTGACATTCCAGCAGCTCCACAGAGAAATCAGAAGAAGACTGCATGGTGCTCTTCCACTAAATCTCAAGACGATACTCCACAGTTTATGGATTCTAACCTCACCCCTTACAATAATTATTACGTCTATTTTATGTTACTTTACTTTACTTTATTTTATTTTATTTTATTTTATTTTATTTTATTTTATTGAGACGGAGTTTTGCTCTTGTTGCCCAGGCTGGAGTGCAATGGCGTAATCACAGCTCCTTGAAACCTCTGCCTCCTGGGTTCAAGCATTTCTCCTCCCTCCCAAGTAGCTGGGATTACAGGTGCCTGCCACCACGCCTGACTAATTTTGTGTTTTTAGTAGAGACAGGGTTTTTCCATGTTGGTCAAACTGGTCTGGAACTCATGACCTCAGGTGATCCGCCCGCCTCGGCCTCCCAAAGTGCTGGGTGTGAGCCACCACGCCCAGTCAATTATTACTTTTAATAGAATAGAATACTTTAATAGAATACTTCTTGGAGTAGTTTTCATTTCATAACAACATTGAGAAGAAGGCACAGAGATTTCTCATGTACCACCTGCACCCACACACACAATCTCTTTCATTATCAACTTACCCACCAGAGTGGCACATTTGTTATAATTGATCAATCTACATTAACACATCATTCAAACCCAAAGTCTACAATTTAGATGAGGGTCACTCCTGACGTAGTGCATTCTGTGGGTTTTGGACAAATGTATAATGACATGTATTTACCATTATAGCATCACAGAGAGTGGTTTCCATGCCTGAAAAGTCTTCTGTGCTCTGCCTATTCCTCTCTCCCTCATCTCTAACTTCTGGAACTACCGAACTTGTTGTTGTCTCTGTATTTTTGCATTTCCCAAAGTGTCATATATTTGGAATCATACAGTATGTAGCATTTTCAGATTGACTTCCCTCAATTAGTAATATAGAGTTAAGTTTTCTCCACGTATTTTCATTACTCAATAGCTCATTTTTCTGCTGTTGAATACTGTTCTGTTTTCTGAAGGTACCACCAAGGTTTAATTCATTCATCTACTAAAGGATAGCTTGGTTGCTTCTAAGTTTTGACACTTACAGGTAAAGCTGCTATAAACATCCATGTGGAGGTTTTGATGTGGACATAAATATTTAACTTATATGGGTAAATACCAATGAATATGATGGTTGGAATGTGGTGTAAGAGTGTGCTTAGTTTTGTAAGAAGCAACCAAATGTCTTCCAAGGTAGTAGCACCATTTTGCCTTCCCATCAGCAATGACTGGGAGTTCTTGTGCCACATCCTTGCCAGCACTTGCTGTTTCCAGTGTTCTGAATACTGGTCATTCTAATAGGTATGAAGTGCCTTTCTACTTTCATTTTATTTTGCATTTCCCTGATAACATATGACATGGAGCATCTTTTTAGGTGTGTATTTGTCATCCATATAATTTCTTTGGTGAGGAGTCTGTTGAGGACTTTCACCCAATTTTAATAGAGTTGTTTTCTTATTATTGAGTTTTAAGTGCTCTTTGCATATTTTGGATAATAGTCCTTTATCAGATATGTAATTTACAAATATTTTCTTCCAGGCTGGAGCTTCTCTTTTATTTTCTTAAAATGGTTTTTTACAGAGCATATATGTGTACATATATATATATTTAAAATAAAGTTCAGTTTATTAATTATTTGTTTCATAGATTGTACCTTTGGTGTTATATCTAAAAAGTGCCAAATCCTGGGTAATCTACTCCTATGTTATATTTTAGGAGTTTTATAACTTTGTGTTCTACATTTAGGTCTATGATTCAATTTGAGTTAATTTTCATGAAGGGTATAAGACCTGTGTCTAGATTCCCTTTTTTTGCATATGAATGTTCACTTCTTCCAGCATCATTTGTTGAAAAGTCTATTTTTTCTTCATTTTGTTGCCTTTTCTTTTTTGTCGAAGATCAACTGACTGTATTGATATGGATCTATTTCTGGCATATCTAGTCCGCTTCATTGATCTATTTGTCTATTCTTTTGCCAATATTATACTGTCTTGATTACCAGCACTCTAAAGTAAATTTTGAAGTCCAATAGTGTCAGTCCTCTAACTTCGCTCTCCTTCAATATCATGTTGGCTATGCTGGGTCTTTTCCCTCTTTTTGTATACTTTAGTGTCAATGTGTGGACACCCACAAATTAACTTGTTGAGTTTTTTATTATGATTGCATTGACTCTATATATTAAGTTGGGAAGAACACACAGCTTGACAATAATGATTTTTCTTATCCAAAATAAAGGAATATCTCTTCATTTATTTAGTTCTGTTATTTCTTTCGTAAGAATTTTGTAGTTCTCCTTAAATATCTCTTGTGCATATTTTGTCATATACAAGTGCTTCTTTTTTGGGGCAAGTGTTAATATAAATGGTATTGAATTGTTCAATCTAAATTCTACTTGTTCATGCAGGTATGCCTTGCAGTAATGGCTTATTAATTACAAGAATTTAGATCTTGATTTTTTGGATTTTCTATACAGTGGATTATGTCTTCTGTTAATAAGGGCAGTTTTATTTTTTCTTGCAAATCTGTACACTTTTATTCCCCCATCCCTTTTTATCTCTTACTTGAGCTGGTACTTCCAGCATGATATTGAAAACATTGGTAGCAGGAGATATCCTTGCCTTGTTCCTTATCTTAGAGAAGAAGCTTTGAGTTTCTTATCATTAAATGTGATGTTAGCTGTAGTTTTCTTGTAGATATTATCTATCAAGTTGAGAAAGTTCCCCTCTGTAGATTTCAAACTCTATCCCTAGTTTACTAAGAGTTTTTTTTATCATGAGTGTATGCTAAATTTTATCATGCTTTTTCCTGTAACTATTGACATGTTCATGTAATTTTATTTTTTTAGTCTGTTGATGTGATAGATTATATTAATTGACTTTGTACCCAGCCTTGTCTGAGTACAGGTAAAATAGTTCTTAGCAGATGGACTATTTGTTAATCTGTGTCATAGTGAAGAACATTATATTATATAGAGAAATTTGAGTCAAAAATATTTGGGACTCCTGACTAAGAAGAGTGTGTACTGACCTAGAAAATTACAAATAAATAAGTAATTATGCCCAACTCAGATGGGGAGTCACACATTTGAAGTGGCCAAAGCCTGAATGGTTATTTCAGTTTTTCCATAAATATTTAGCTATGAAAGTGTTTAGGTTTTTAAGATAGATGTGAAAAAAAATCATCAAAGTGGTAAAGGCAAGAGAATAGTTAGAATAGCAGATTATGCAATCTCAACTTGCGGAGGAAGAGAAGGAGAAAATCACAGGGGCAATGGAGTGAGTATCTTCATGAAGTCCTGAGACATGTTGAAGCAGGATTACAGCATTTTGAACAAAGAAGAATTGGAGGACTGAAATACTTAGCAATTTAACATCTTAAAGGTGGAGCAGACTTGAAATAACAAGACCCATAAAGTGGCTCTGAGAATAGGTTTAGAAAGTGGAATTTAAGGATTGCTAAATGCTGGAGATGTTGGATGTTTAAGCCAACAAGCTTGTTCAAGAATAAAAGTGGAAAGTAAGATTGGATCTGAGAAAATGACCAAGAGGAAAAGTTTGTATGAAAAATAAAAAAACAATGAATAAGACAAGGTGATATTTCTGCATGAGCTTGTCTGACTGAGCCTCAATTTTGTCAGGAACCACTCAGTAGAGGACAGCACCATTTCCTACCAGGTGATACATGGAGGGTTAGAGAAAGCAATGTTGTTTCAAGCAAGGTGTCAAAATGTTTCAGCTTAAGTGAGGACATAAGTCTCAAATTTGCTGAAGAGGTGAAAGTTCAAGGAAATTTGTTGAAAGTGAAATAACCATTCCATTGGACACAGTAGAGATTGGGAGTAAAGTTTACAGCTGGGAAATGAGAAAGAGAATGCATTCAGATCAGACGATAAAATGACTAGTCCTTGGAGAGCATACCATTTGAACAGTGCCCAAGGGTCACAGTCATAAGAGGCATGAGCTAAAAAAATAAAAAAATTAAAAAATCACACTTAGGTAAATTTAATATTTTTTTCTAGGCTCTGTGGGTTACCTCTACTTCTTCCTGAAATGCTAATCCCTAGGAATCATGCAAATGCTTTTCCTGACCTGCAGCAGTGGCCCAGATAGCTTTAGTATCCTAGTGGGTTCCAGAGGAAAGTCTCTGATGCTTCTGGGTGGTATTGTGGGCTAGAAGAGCTAGGTAAAGTTTTGGCACTAACCAAGAAATGATTTGGCAGTGGTGAAGTAGGGCCAAGAATGTTTTTAAGCCTGGAGAAATATTGAGAAGAGAACTGCTTCTCCAACCTCGTCAGTTTCTTGCTCCCCTCTTCATCTGCAGAGAGCACTGGTTTCTATGCCCTATGAACAATGTCTTCCATTTGCAGTTACTGAACATAATTTGATTGAATGTTCTTATGCTGATTTTCTTCCACAGTGCTGCCTCTAAATTTCTTCACAACATTATTTCATGACTTGCACCCAGCCAACAACCTTTAAGAGAGTGAATCCTTCCTCTGTGCTGCATTTCTACCTTGTACAAGGTTTTAGGCGCCATTCCCACGTTGTCCTGTGCTTATTTCTGTGTATGACTCTGGAACGTAAGCAGAGGTGATAGTGTAATAGAGGGTGTGAAGATAGGTGGCAACTCACACCATTGTGAGTAAAGCTTTGCACATATTTTCAATCTACATTTTTGCCATGATCCCCCCAAAATTATAGAGCAGTGCACAGAATTATTACCTATACATGAAAGAAATGTCTCATCAAAACCTATAAAAAGAATTTTATATTTTTCTCTTTCTCACACGTTGTAGATCATTACCATTTAATGATAATTGTTCTTCCATTATAACATGAAGCCATCTGTTCCATTTCTATAGAGATCACTAAAAATACCACAATAATAACAAAAGTCAAACACATTTTCGTAATTCTGAGCTACAGCAAATTTCAATTTATGTATGTGTGTGTATGTGATTTTGTAACACTGTTAAGGATAAAAAAATTATTGTCTTCATACATCATGTGATTTTGAGTCCCTTTTTAACGAAAAAGAGCCCGCTTACCAAGAAAATAGCCAGAAGAAGCATTTGACCATTTGCCCAAGGATTTAAAACTGCTTTTAAAATGGTGTGAACATAAGTGTTTGGTGGCAAAGATCATTAGCGCCTGAACTGTGAAGAGTCTCGATGTATGAGACCGAAGAACAGATACGTGAGTGGAATGTCTCCCTAGAGACAGGCACTGATTGCTGCAAGTGACAAAACAATCTACTACTGTAGCTTATAGACTGCTCTGTACAATAATGAGGATTGAATTCCATGAAACAAAATTCCTATGAATTGTAAATATGCAAGGGAGCTAGGGGCAATGTGAATACAGTGATGAGAGTCATCCGGTGCAGGTCGGATGCCAAATATAATTCTTAGTGAGGTCACTGCAAACAAAGTGACAGACTCTGTGTATTTAGGGCTATAGTTTAGAGAATTACTTACAAAATGTCTTTCTTTCTGATTAACCTGGCTCAAAATACCATTCTAGAATCTAATTCTAAATAGATGTCACTTGCTTGTGGAGTAAGAATTAATTGAACAAAGCAAACATTGTATAAGATTTTAAATCCTGTGCATAATGAAATGAAATACAATTTTGCTAACTGCTTTTTATACATAAACAGATCGTTCCTCTACTTTTGTGTCTGAGTTCATAAGTAAAGAACCAGAGGAACAGCAGATTAAACATTTACAATTTTGTCATATTGTGAAGCTGAGTAATTTCTCTCCTCGGAATTTCCTCATCACCTCCTGCTTGGTTTTCTGTGGACAGGAGTGGGAGAGGACTGGAAGGATATTCTCCTTCTGGTAGTTTTATGATTATACAGGGTACATTGATGCAATGAGAACATGGCCAAGACATTAGAATATTACATAAAGTTTAAATTTCAATTTTTTTATAAATGAAAACTAAATACTAAAAGTAAATAAAATCAGTTGATCAAACAGTGCAGTTTTGGGAGACCATAGATCTTTAATAAATCACCTATTTTAAATTATTTTCATGTGAAATAATCATACATAATATATAATTATAGCTCAGTAAAATTTTAGATACAGGTATATCTGTTGGTCTTCTCCCAACCATTTGCTCTATTTTTTGTGTATTCAAGTATTTTTGGTGAGGCCAATGGTTAGAGAATAATCAAAACATAACCTTGTTAGACATGCTAGTAACTCAATCAATAAAACACACACCAGAAGCATGAGCTCTACAACTTTTCAGTTTATAATTCTTCCAAGGTAGCTATATAAGGGAGAAAATGTGGATTTAAAGACAACTAATATGTGGATAGCTTTTGACTACAGAGTGAGAAAGGTCTGTGGAACACAGGCAGCACCTGCAATCCACTGTCTCATCTCCCATCTTTGTCCACTGTACCAACTTCTCCCACACTCTTGATCTGACCTTCCTCAAGGAGATGCTGACTCTATTGGATGTTGTCCACTACTGATTACCATTCACTTTATGTTATGATTACACACTATATGGTCAATGATAAAAGAAGTAGGACATGTGTCCACGGCAACTTGAACTGTTGTCAGAATTTCATCCTTGAGGGCACTCAACTCCATTTGGTTGAGTGTCACCTGTGATCTTGGCTATATGTACACTTGCAGCTACAAAAATGCTAATATAATGCAGCACTCCACTTTTCACCTGGTTTCTTGCAGATAACATGGCACATCCTCCGGAACCATTTGAGTTGTATTTCCACCTGCAGAATAGACACATATCCAATCACATGTAGCTATTACTTAAATTTTTCCTGATACTTCCGACTGAAGTGAACTAAGGTTTTCTTCCAATCAGTACTTCTGTATATGGAAGTCCAAATAGAGATAGTTTACTCATACTATGTCATTTATTTCACATAAAATACATTTGTATAGGAATAACTGTTATATAAAGGCTATTATTTTAGAATCTTTATAATATTCCATTATTTTAGTCAAAAATTTAGATATAGCTATATCTGCTGATCTCCTCCCAACAATTTGCTTTTATTTTACATTATTTTAGAACAGTCTAATAAGATGATTGATCAACAAATATGTAGTATATTTTCATTTCTTCTGCATTATTAAAGTGGTACAATGAACATCTTTATGTACACCAACTTTTGATTGCCTTCTAGATAATTTTATTTAAAAAATAATTACAGAAATGGGATTAATTGACTAGAGTATATAAACATTTTTAATGATCCTGATAAATACTGCCAAATTACTTTCTTCAAAGCTTGTAGCAAATTAAGCCCCATGAGCATTGTATACCTGGGCCTTTCCAGACATTTTATCACTTACAAATAAAGCAAACCACAAATTAATGAATTTCACTGATAACAATATTTTTTATTTTGTATTATTGGATTTCTATAGAGAAAAAACATAATATTTATATGCATTTGATTTCTTTTGTAACATATCCATTAATGTCATTTATTGCCCTATCAGCGTATCCAAATTCTTTGAATCATAAAAACTCATTATATATTAATAATATTTCTGCCAAACTACCTTTGCAAATTTGTCCTGTCATTTGTGTTTATGCTTCATATTAAATATCTTATTTTGAATATTTAAAAATTGCAGAAAGGCTGCTAGAATAGTAGAAGCTCTTTACCCAGATTCAACAAATTTTACTATTTTGCCATATCTCTAAACAGATATAGATGATGGATAAGCAGATAGGAAATATATATACCATATTACATAGTAAAATATACATACAGAGCTCCTTTTACTTTTAATGAGCTTGTATATATCATGCATTTTGTCTCTTAATATGTTCGTATGTGCTTTCCAAATACCACAGAACAGTTACCAAATTCAGGCAACTGATTTCCCGTTGTTATGTTTAACATAATCCTTTCATCGAATCTACAGTCCATATTGCAGTTTCCTGAAATTGTTCTAGTAATATCTTTTGCATTTTTTTTTCATCCAATAGAGGATGCAGTTCAGGATTATGCAGTGCATTTAGTTTTTCCACTTTTTGGGGACACTTTAAACTGAGATGGTTTTTTTAGCCTTTGTTTTTCATAATATTGGTATTTTAAAAGAGTACAGGTCATTTATTTTGTAGCGTGTCTTTCCATTTGGGTTTGTCTGAGGTTTTTCTTTTGGTTAGATGCAGGTTATGCGGCCCATTGGTATATTAGAAAAGCAATAGTATGTTTTCATAATGTTCAGAGGTGCGTGATATTATTTGGCATTTTCTGGTGATGTTACATTTGATGATCTGGTCAAGGTTTTGTGTTGTATTTTGTTCTTGTTGTGGACTTCTATTTACTATTTTATCTATTAAAAATAACATGCAATCTGTACTGACACAATTTCAGACTACCCAAATTTCTAACTTTCAGTCAAATCAAACATCTCCCTTGCCTCCAATTTAGCATCTACTGATGATTCTTAAATAAGTTCATCTTTAGTATAATGGGTGCAATATGGGAATTTTCCAACTCCAGCATACATTTTATCAGCAAATGGTTAAAATTTTGTCATACAAAAGACTCCTCTCTTCTTCAACATTTATTTATTGATTGTGCTTCTTTATTTATTATTTATTTTTTGATGCTGTTATCTATTCATTGTAAATATAAACTCATGAATTCCCGTTGTAATCAATGATTTGCAACTCATTAGTTAGTTTTGTAGGTAAGCAATGCATTATGCTTCATGTGTTTCTCTGCAAAAATAATCAGATTAGTGTATGTTTATTTAACGCTTTTCTTTTTTAGATAATATGCAATATGTCACATACTACATATTATTTTACAATTTACAAATGTCTTGCCAATCTTCCCATATGCATCCTGGACATCTTCATTGTCTTTATGGAGTACTTCATTGTATGTGCATATCACAGTCTCCTATGTTTGAGCCTTGAGGCAGTTATCAATATTTTGAAATTACAAATAAACTTATGCATATGCATTTTCATATTTTTGAAGGTATATATTCAGGGTAAATTCCTAGAAGTAGAATTGGTGGGTCACAGGAAAATGCATGTGTAACTATGCTTATATTGCCAAGCTTAGTTTCCGAGGGACTTTATCAACTTGCATTCTTAGCACTCAATACATGAGTTCAAAATAGGAGTTCCCCAAAGCCTTGCCACAAAAGTGTATTGTTAAACTTTTACATTTTCACTACTCCCTCTTCAAATATTTTCTATTTTCTTAGTTATTTTTCTATGATTAATTTTCCATATAACTTTAGAATGAAATCATCTACCTCCAGAAAAGCTTATTGGCATGGTTACTGAAATTACATTAATTTTCAAATTAATTTATCAATAATTGATATGATGATGATATTGAGACAACCTATTAAGGAACAAGAGATGACTTTCCATTTGTTCACATCCACTTTTGTATATTTTCAGAAATACATTTTAAGTTTTTTAAAGTCAAGTTTATTAAAATTTTCTTTTGCTAAACTTTCTCGTTAAATTTAGTGTTAATACTTACCTCGTGCCTGACTTAATGGAAATGGCTTTGGTGATTTCCCATTAAGTAAGATGCTGGCTTTAGGGCAGACACACACACAGTTGTGCTGACATGCACAGTATGGCATATATGTTATTTTATTTAATATATATATTATGTATATAATGCCCACACACTTCTCCATATGTTAAGGAAATGCCTCCATTGTCATATTCGTGAATGTTTTCTTAAGAAAGTTTGTTGAATTTTGTTAAAGACTTTTTCAGCATTTATGGAATAAGCATAGCCCTTCCTTAGGTCTAATGATATGGTGAACTATGCAAACAGAGTTTCTCATATTGAAACTTTTGGACATTACTGTTATATTCTATGATTGGTCATGATGTACTCATAATATTCAATTGAAATTTATTCACATTGTATTTTATTTAGAATTGCAATTTTTGCAACAATGTTTATGAGAGTTATTCAGCTGAAATTTCCTTTTGAGGGGGTTATCTTTATCAGATGTAGGTATTAACATTATATTTAGTTTTTCAAATGAACTTGACAGTTTATTTTCTATTACCTGAAGCAGTTTATATGGCATTGAAACTATTTGCTTCACCTTTTGGTAGAATACTCACTCTTGTGACACCAGCTCAGGCTACTGTCTTTATTATTTTCTCTTTTTAAAATAAAAATTGATGTATTTAAGCTTTCTGTCACTACAGGGATCCATTTTGATAAGTGAGATATTTTTTAAGACATCACTCATTTTAGGTAAAATTTTACATTAATTTGTACAGAGGTGTGGCGCAATGGTTTAAAAGTTTTTAAATTTAAGTTTTCTATATTGATAGTTATACCCTCCTTCGCATTTACTAATTTTATACTTGTGTTTTATCCTCTCTTCTTGATTAAACTAAATAATTTATTCATTTTGTAATTTTTTAATGAAGATTTGATTTATAATCTTAATATACTATCTGTCATTATCCACCTAATTGGTTTCTGTTTTTGCCTTTACAATTTTCTTTCTTGTGTTCTATTTTAGTTTATTTTATTTGCTCATTTTCTAGCTCCTAAAGAATTTAAATTCATTTATTTATATTAGTGTATGTTTCTTATTATGCATTTTAAGGCTATGACTTTTCTCTGGTTACTACTTTAAAGTCATCTAACCTGATGTATAGTGTTTTTATCCCTATAATGTTAGAAATACATCCCTGTATGTTAGAAATTCTGTTATTTCTGTTTATATTTACCCTCTATATTAGCTTGTTCTTGCACTGCTATAAAGAAATACTTGAGCAATCTCAAAATAATGTATAAAGAAAAGAGGTTTGACTGGCTCATGGTTCTGCAGGCTGTACAGGAAGCATGGTGACATCTGCTCGGCTTCTGGGGAGGCCTCAGAAAACTTACAATCATCGCCGCTGAAGGTAAAGGGAGAGGAGGCATGTCACATGACCAGAGCAGGAGCAAAAGACAGAGTGAAAGAGGAGGTGCCACATGCTTTTAAACAGCCAGCTCTCACGACAACTCACTATCACAAGAACAGCACCCAGGGTATGGCACTAAACCGTTCGTGAGAAACTCACTCCCATGATTCAGTCACCTCCCACTCAGCCCCACCTCAAACATTGGGGATTAGGATTCAACATGAGATTTGGGTGGGGGCACAGATCCAAACGACATCATCCTCTCATCCAAGAGTTTCTTAATAACATTTTAAAATTGATTCCTAGGTGAAAGTAGTTTTTAATATCTAAGCTCATTGGATTTTAATCAAAGAATATTGCCTATAAGATTTTAACTTTCTGCAACTTATGGGTTGATATTTCTTAGTGATCTAGCATATGATCTGTTTTGTGACATGTGCACCTGAAAAAAAAAAGAGGAATTTGTTTTCTCATTCTGTTAACCGATTTCAAAATGTTTATTGGGTCTCAATTTTCTGCACATGCCTAGTTTAGACTGTAAGGATACAGAAGAAAGTAAAATAAGTGAAATTTATTTTCTTATGGCACATATTTTATCAGGAAAATATAGACCATGCAAAACAGAAGAGGATTTTAGTAACACAGTAGAGGTTAAGGCAATGGGGAGAGGTATATATATAAGGTAGTCAGTGAGAGGCTTTGTGTTTATGTAATATTTGAACAGAGACTTGAAGAAGTTGAGAGAGCAAACCATGGGGATGTTTATGAAGAGAGTCCAAAGCATTGGCAAGAGAGTGTGCAAAGTTCTTGAGTGAGGAGTGTTCCCATTTGAGAAACAAGAGAGAGGCTACTGTAGCCAGTGGGCTACAGAGAGACAGTGGTAGGAGAAGAGATTGCAGAGGCAGCCAAAAAACGGTATAAACTGTACATGCTGCAACAAAGAACAAAACACACAAAAGCCATTCTGTGTCTGTTACATTTGTAGGAGATCAAAATATGCGACCCTGAAATATGCTATTTTGCTGAAGGCAATTGAGATTCAACAAAGGCAAAATAAGCTTTCCCAGCGCTTCCTTTTCTGCCTAAAACAGACACTTCGGAGAAGTGAGGACTTCCATCTATGCTCTCTCAGGGCAAGTTTCACAGCCACGAAGAAGATAGAAAGTCGGCACCATGATGGACCTGCCCCCCAAAATCTTACTCTATTTGTTTTCCCCATATATTTACCTTTTACCATTTGCTTTCCCTAAAAACCTAAATTCCTTTCCCTTTGTCTTGTTACAAGTGACAAGTGGCTCAAACATAACAGAAGTTTATTTTTCTTTCTCCTAATAGTCCAGACGTAGTCAGGTATTTCCAATGTCTAGTCAGCTCCTAATGGCAGATTCATCTGAGACCTGTGTTCCTTCTATCTGGTTGCTTCATTATTTCTTAAACTCTTGCTCTCATTTCTTGATCAAAGCAGGGATCACCAAGTCTATATTCCAATGTTTTAGCCTACAGAGAAGGGAGGAAGAGAAGATGTAGCGGCAAAGACATTTCTGTTTTAAAGTCCATGACCTGAAATGTCAGTCGCAGTGTTCTCCCACACAGCTTGGCTAAATTTAATGATACAGTCCCTCCTAGCCTCACAGCACACTGGGAAATGCAATCCCAGGTAGGAGGTGCATGGGCCAGGCAGAACCTTCAAGGGTTCTATTACTAAAAAGATCACCTAAAAGTAGATCCTGGAAAAAAAAAAGTACAGTCTGACAGAGGCCAGTTGATTTAGATCTCTGTAGACTCTTTTAAGACATTTATTATTATTATTGTTACTATATATATATATATATATATAT
>NW_016806392.1:534791-548146 GCF_001698545.2 Rhinopithecus bieti | reverse complement strand
CTGGAAAAAAAAAAGTACAGTCTGACAGAGGCCAGTTGATTTAGATCTCTGTAGACTCTTTTAAGACATTTATTATTATTATTGTTACTATATATATATATATATATATATTTTAGATGGAGTCTCACTCTGTTGCCCAGGCTGGAGTGCAGTGGCCGGATCTCAGTTCACTGCAAGCTCCGACTTCTGGGTTCACGCCATTCTCCTGCTTCAGCCTCCCGAGTAGCTGGGACTACAGGCTCCCGCCTCCTCGCCTGGCTAGTTTTTTGTATTTTTTAGTAGAGAAGGGGTTTCACCGTGTTAGCCAGGATGGTCTCAATCTCCTGACTTCGTGATCCGCCCGTCTTGGCCTCCCAAAGTGCTGGGATTACAGGCTTGAGCCACCACCCCCGGCTGGTAAGACGTTTATTTTAAACAATGAGTGGGATGCAAAATCGTTATAAGATTTGAGCAAAGGAGTCATAGCATCAGACTTTTATTTAAGAAAATTACTCTTGCTGATTATCACATCTTCACCATGCTCAAATAACACTCATATATTTGTAATGCTTCCTTTTACATTTGAAGTGTGATTTTTATATAAGTGGTTCTGTTTCAAGAATATCTTTTCTGCTCATCAACCTGGAGCCTCTTATACAGTTTCTACTTTTAATTATTGCAGTTCCATACAGAGGGATTATAATATGCAGGGATGGAAAACACAAAACAGAAATACCTCTACCTTCTATCCTCCTAGGTTCTCCAGCTGAGAACAGGCACAAGGCAGGTTAACAAGAGAAAAATAAAGTTTCTTAACATGATGCAACACATAGCACACAGGAGAAACCTCAGTGAACAGTAGTTCAGAGGGGTTGTTAGAACCTGGAACTTAGGGAGCAACTTAGCAAGAACAATACGTTTGTAGAGAAGTGACGAGACAAAGGAAAAGGAGTTTAGGTTTTTTAGGGGAAGCAAACTTTAAAAGGTAAATACATGGGGAAACAAATAGAGTAAGATTTTTGGGGGCAAGTCCATCATGGTACCGACTTTGCATCTTCTTTGTGGCTGTGAAACTTGCCCTGAGAGAGCATGGATGGAAGTCCTCACTTCTCCGAAGTGTCTGCTTTTCAACAGAGAAGGGAAGCTCTGGGAAAGCTTATTTTTGCCTTTGTTGAATCTCAATTGCCTTTAGCAAACTAGCATATTTCAGGGTGGCGTATTTTGATCTCCTACAAATATAATAGACACAGAATGGCTTCTGGAGTAGGGTATCTGTGTTTGAATATCAGAAAAGCCCCTTTCTAGTGTGAGGCTTTTCTGTGCCTTAATTTCCTTATCTGCTTTGAAGTTCTTTGTGAAGAATTGATACATTAATGTGTTGCGTAGTTAAATAGCTGCTGGCACATAATAAACCCTGTAAAACTAATAGAAGTTAATTTTCCTGTTCTACCATATTTTAATAATTTCAATTTATTTTTTATTATTTAACTTAAATTTTAGTATTTTCACATTTTTTAAGACTTTCGTTTTCTTATTATTTTAAAATTTTAATGTTTTCTTAAATATTTTATTGTGAAAATTTAGTTTGTAAAATTTTTAGCATTGCCATATTCAAAGATATAATCACTCATCAGACCCAATTTACAGTTCTTTTAAAAATATTTTTAAAATAAAATGTACTAGTTTTAATCATATGCTTTTCACATATTCATTGTTAGGTTTTCAACAGAGTTTTTCAACTCATTTTTGTAATTTTTTTTGTCTGCCTTCCTAAAAGCCACATGTGAAATTGCATTTGAATGTGTTTATGTGAAATGTTTACATTTATATATATTTTCCAAGGACACCTCTATGACTTTTATGGGCTTATCAAGACAAACTCCATATTTATGAATATTTTATTTCAAGTATTTTATATTACACTTTCTCCTATGAAATCTCACAGTAGCCTGTGTTTTACAATAGAAACGGCCCTGTGTTCTTTCTGATGCTATTGCCTTGAATTCAATTTGGCCTGAAAACAAGTAAATCAACCAAGAAACAAAGCAGCAAAAACTCTGATATGATTTTCCTGTGCCTAATAAAGTTTGCCATGTCAAAGTGCAAAAATTTCACATTAATATATAATCTACATGCTAAATTTTAAAGACAAAACAAGTTTCCTTTCTTATCCCCTCAGAATAGGTGACAGAATGAACCATAAACTTAAAAAGGGCAGCCTTAGTCAATGTGCAGGCCCACAGGGGTGTGTGTGTGTGTGTGTGTGTGTGTGTGTGTGTGTGTGTGATATTTAATATTAAATATTTCTGAGATGCTGCTTCCATGATCTTTTAGACTTAAACTTTAGTCCCAGGAGTTCTTCAGTTTAACCCTGTTTGTGAATCTCTGAGACACGTATCTTTCTTCATTGCTGCTTTTCAATTTCAGTTGATTGATAGTTACTGATTGCTTCCTAGGGAATAGAAGGCAGCCCCAAGAGATAAATCCACTCATGGCTTAAATTCTTATACCACATCATTATGACCAATGTCTTCTTTGAATGACTACGCAAATGAAGTGGCAATTGACCTCAACACACTGCAATTTCAATGGTGCGTTGCCCCTCTCAAGACTAATTTTTCTTTAAAATAAAATGCTTGCTACATTTTCATGATTACAAAACATTATTCTAATTATACAAATTATCCTTGTTGTCACAAGCCTCAACCCCATAACTTAGCAACGTGCATCACACGAAAGAAAGGAATTTAATATCTAAAATGCGTTCATACGTTTTACCCATTCCTTTAGCATAATGTATACTTGATAAAACCGTAGTGGATATATGATAACTCTCTCTTCATACAGCTATGCCATTCCGTACAAACGGAATCATACCTTGCTTTTGGCAAAATTTTTTGAAAGTGTTTTAACTGTTTTGGGGGAATCTTTATGCTTCATTCAGACTTCTTACACTTTAGATCTTTTATTATTTCTGAGAGTGAAGAACTGAGCCCAGTAGAAGGTGAGATTCTGAGGCTCCTTGCCTGAACTCTTCCAGCGTTTGTTTGTTAGGTCGTTTTTATATGATAGTCCTGCAGCTCTCTAAGAGGTGAGTGAGCCAGGCAGGGCATGACAATGTTCTTCTCTTTTGCTTATGTGATGGTGGAACTGTCCCAAGGCAGCTCCTAGGCTGTGGAGTATTCAGAGACCCAAAGAGGAGGAATGCTCAGCCCTACCAGTTGTACACTTTGCATTTCTATTCTAATGCCTTTTCCCATTCTGGCTTGAAAGGTTCTTATTAAATGTGCAAAGTGTAGTGCAAGGGGTAAACGATTCAAAATTTGAGAAAGGTTTTTCATTCTGTGTTGGTTCTCTATGCAATCAAGCAAAAAAGAGTCCCAGGTGCAACCTTGATGCTGCTCCACGATCCCACAGCAGTGTATCCCCAAATGTGCACAGTTTTCTGAGGGAGGTTTGGTTTGCCTGCTCTGTCAAATCTGAATGCAGAAATCTTGGCAGGAAATCTCAGCGGAGGCCACCTTTTTCTCTCCTTTCAAAAATGAGAGGTACATTCTTCTTCCCTCAGAAATTTCATAAGTAAAATACAGAAGCACACAGTTGAGAACGGACAGGCCCATATTATATGATAAAGAGTCAGCTCAAACAAGTGCACATTTAATGGCCTTGGGAAGAAATGGTTTCATTTTTGCCTGCTGATAATGGTTTGGATGTTTACGTTTAAAAATTATATAATAGGACAGCTAAGTTTATTGTGTGGTCTCTGAACTGAGCCGCCTTGTATCAGGAACTTTGCCACATTCTTCATATATAAAAATTAATTTGTAAAATCTCAACATTGTGCATCCGGCTATAATTGCAATGATATTCTGTGGTTTGTTTCCAAATTTCCCTTACCAAGTAATTGGAAAGAACCTTGGAAGGATACTTAACGATAGTCACTGTCCAATTTGTGCGCCAGTCATCTCTTATGTAATTTTATAGGCCATTACCCACAATGTTCCCTTACTAAATCCAAGGAAGTTTACTTCATTTTATCTTTTTCTTAAGTCAGATTAACTCATTTTATTGCAGAGATATTGAATCTTCTTTTCTAATGATAAACAAGCTTTAAGATTGTTCAGTTCGTGTCTTTACTGATGTTAATGATAGCACATTATATAAAGACTATCTTCAAATCAGTATTGTTCATTAGACACAGAATTTATTCTACTCCACAGCAGAAACTGTCAAATGGGATATACCTTCTATAATTTAATAGCAAATTTGGATCTTGCTGTTATTTTAAAAAGACTTTTCAGTACACTTAAAAAAACAGATGTCTAATTGAGGAAATATTATTTGAAACATTTAACACTACAGGCATTATTATGATGGTAGTGCATATTCATTCCATGTTATACATTTTCAGTTAATTCCCTCAGAGTGGATTTCCTGTTTCACAGCATGGATTTCATAGCAAAATTGGATACTCCTTTGCATTATTCCCATAATATCATTGATAAAACGGATATGCCAATCATGTTTCTTTAAGGCAAGTGGTTTTAAAATGTTCAGAAACAGTTCCTCACTCAAGGGAAGGACTTCTTTTTTAAACCATCAAACAACGTTTCACAGCATTCGTTATTGTTTTTTCTGGCAGAAGAAAATTATATGAAATAAGATACAAGTTATCCTGTAAAACTGTATTTCATACTAAATGTTAGATGTCCTTTTCATATTATGTAATATTATCATGGGAGTTTTGAGACATGAAACAGAGAATGATATAAACAAGAGTGGCACAATTGTTAGACTGGAAAAATCACAGGCATGTGAAGATCACTGGGTAATTTCAAAGAAAAATAATTATAGTGACAGAATCTCTTATATCACTCAAACTTTCATAATAAATTTAAAAAAACAGAAAAGTAAAGACTTTTATACAAATAGGGTCAGTATGAATAATTTTTAAGTCAGTTTGTACCATAAAAATATGACATACCTTTCCACGAGTGCTCTTGAAATATTTTTAAATGTATTCATATGTTAGGCCACATATCAAATGTCAATAGCTCTGGGAGATTACAAAAGGCAGACAATATTATGTGAGAACAACGAAAGTAATAATAGTATAGATAAGAACTGCTAATGCTACCAAAATTTATCTATTACTAAATATGTGTCAAGCATTGTGTAAAATTAAATAAGACATGGATCAAGTTTATCAGCCACACATCATAACCTGAATGCTGATCAGAAATGCAAAGTCCATATTTGTCACTGGAATAATAACATATTAAAACAGTTTGACTAAAATGATTTCAATAAATTGGAAATTAACAAAAATACTTCTAAATAACTTTGAGAAGATTTAAATTCCAACTATAGAATATATAAAATACAATAGCAATTGATATTCATTAGTACTAATGAAACATGAACAAGTGCAGTCACGTGCAAAACAAAACCCAAATAATTTTATTATTGAAAAAATAGAAATAAATGGGTATAATTCAAATGTTAAATTTTAGTAAAATAACTATCATTAACATTTTTCTAAAAATTAAACACAATTTAAAATATAAACAACTTTCTAGAGAATTAGCTCATTAAAATACAGATATAAAATCAAAATATTTATTTTGGAAAAAAGAATGATGATGTAGATAATAGGATTTTTCCTTTTGTATTTTTAATAAGCATTGTATATGATAATACTTGTACATGTCAATCATTTTGAAACTATCAATGAAAGTAAATTGTCCTAAATTTTTTAAATGATCAAAATTGAGAACAATTTTTTAAATTTGCAAAAAGAAGTGTTACAACTTTTTTAGTATTTTCTGAGCAAATTTTTCAGTTTTTACTGTAACTCCCCTACATACACATACACAAAGAAAATCACACTGTCTCCAAATTACCATCATAGAAGCTCCAGAATCTATAGGTCTAAGTGGCATTACTTTTTTTTTTTTTTTTTTTTTTTTTTGAGATGGAGTCTCACTCTGTTGCCCAGGCTGGAGTGCAGTGGCATGATCTTGGCTCACTGCAACCTCCACCTCCCGGGTTCAAGCGATTTTCCTGTCTCAGCCTCCTGAGTAGCCACCACACCTAGCTAATTTTTGTATTTTTAGTAGAGACGGGGTTTCACCATGTGGGTCAGGCTGGTCTTGAACTCTTGGCCTCAGGTGATTCACCCGTCTTGGCCTCCCAAAGTGTGGGATTACAGGTGTGAGCCACTGTGCCCAGTGGCATTACTTTTAAACTCTTTCTATCATATATGTAGCTGAGTTTATAAAAACAGTAATGATTATTGAATACAGAAAAAGTCACTTTATAAATCTAGAAAAGCTCTGATACTAAATTTATACAAATGTAGAACAAATACTGATAGAGATTCATTTTACATGTTACCGTAAGTGCAACTTTTTTATAAAAAATAGCTATCCTGTTTCAGCATTATATTAAATAAATTAATACACTATTGCCAAGGCAAAGGTTCTTTATCAGTTTATGAAACTATTAAAATAATGGAGAAAAGATTAGAATGAACATATTGATGAATGTTTAAAAACTGCTTGATACAATTTGGTACCTATTCATTATCTTAAACAAGTAGTCTAAAGAATCAAAGAAAGGAATATTGGTGAATAAATACAATGTCGTGCCAATCAAAATATCAGGTTTATTCACAATGAAACTTGAAAAACTGATTCTAAAATCTATTTTTAAAACAAAATACATAACAATATTCATACATTACTTATGCTTTTTTTTCTAAATTATTGTCTAAGCTCATGTGTTTTTTTTTAACAAGAAACTCTTTTAAGTATGTAAAAAAAATCCTTTATTTCACAGCCTTGATCTCATTATAAGTCTTGAGACGTAAAATTCCTGTCAGTATTCTTCAGAGAAACAGAACTAATAGGATACATAGGTAGATATTAATAGATTAGCTAGCTAGCCAGATAGATAGATAGATAGATAGATAGATAGATAGATAGATAGATAGATTTAAATGGATTTATTATAAGGAATTGGCTCATGCAATTATGGAGGCTGAGAAGTACCATCTACCATCTGCAAGTTGGAGAGAGGAAGTGGAGTGGCTCCTGCCTGAGTCTACAGGTCTGAGAACCAGGAGCACCAATTGTGTAAGTTCCAGTTCAAGGACAGGAGAAGTCTTATACCTCAGCTCAAATAGTCATGCAGCGAGAGAGAGAATACTCCCTTCCTCCTGCTTTTCGCTCTATTCGAGCTCTCAACAAATTGGGTGAAGCTCACCCACACTGGGGAGGGCAGTCTGCTTTCTTCAGTTTATGGATTCATGTGCTAGTCTCTTCTAGAAACACTTTCACAGACTCAGCCAGAAATAATGTATAATCAAATATCTGGGCATCCACTGACCCATTCAAGTTGACAAATAAAACTAACCATCACAATTTCCATGTTTTTATTGTTGAGAGTCTCTATAGGCATTAGTAATAATTTAACTTCAAATTGACTGTCTGTTTTTCTTTCAATTACAAATGAATCCTATCTAACCATCTACTTGAAGTTTGGTATTGTTTATAAATTAATGGCCTTCAATCACATTCGGACAGTCAGCATGCCTGACAAAATTTGTTCATGTCCCTAGATCAATTCCTATTCCTCTCCCACTGTTATTGAAAATTTTATTTTCATATCATAGCTTTTTCATATTTCATCATTTTAATATCTAAAGGGATATGGCAGCTATGTGATAGATTACTGTCCATGGGATTGGAACATTTAGGCTGCATAGCGATTTTTAAAAAAATAAAAACATACCTGGAATAGTTTACTTTAGCTACTCTAAATTTCACTTGCTTTACCTAAAAAAAAATGAGCTTAAAACAGTGGACACATGTCTTCTACACTGAGCAAACTGCCAGTTAAGCTGTGTGCTTGCTGTCAGGATCAGAAGTTGAGATTACATTTTAGCTATTTAAAATATATTTTGATCTTCCAGTTCATAATTTGGTTTATAAATAAGTGGTTAAAATAGTCTACTATAAAACAAACACAAAACAAAACTGCTATCAACAACAAACCTTCAGGCCAAAAGTGTAACAAAGCTACCAACCAGCTCCCAGCTACCAGTCTCCACAAAGAGGCCAAAGAACTTTTCCACAGTTCCTCATCAATTCCTTACTTTCAAGTACGTTAATTACTATGTCAGGCATCCTAGGTTTTTGCTCCTTTTCCTCTTATATTTATTTTTCTTTGAGCCTTGGGTGAATCTTTGCATTTTAAAAGTAAGATTCTGGTCAAATACAAATAATGGCTCTATTGGTTTTCTAGGGCCACCGTGACAAAGTAGTAGTTGGTGAACTTGGTGGCTTGACACAGAACATATTTATTGTCTCACAATTTTGAAGGCAAGAAGTTTGGAATGAAGGTGGATGCAGGTCCACACTCTCTGAAGGCTTGCTGGAGAATCCTTCCTTCCTCTTCCAATGTCTGGGGACTCCAGGAATTCCTTAGTTTGTGGCAGCGTTACTCCAACCTCTGCCTCCATTTTCACACATACTCCTCTGTGCCTGTGTCTTTTCCTTTTCTTATAAAGGCATTTGTAGTTGAATTTAGACTCTATTCAGATTGCGAAGGATGACCTTACTTGGTATCCTTAATTATATCTGCAAAGACCCTTTTTCCAAATAAGGTGACAATCACAAATTCTGTGTACACATGTCTGTTGGAAGTCACCATCCAACCCACCACAGTAGCTAAGGGAAAAAAAGAAGTTATTTTCAACATAATAAGTGCAAAGTTTCATATACTTAATAAAGCCACACTCACGTCATATACTGTAGTAGAGATATGGAGGCAGCCAGAGAGAAGGAGGGTATATGTAGTGAAGCGACACTCAATGTTGTTTTCCTTATTTGAAACCAAAGCAAGACTGTTTCAGTTTGAAATTGCATTTGCTTTAAGCAAAATGGCACTAACTTTGGATATAGTTCAACCATATGAGTTTGGTTAGAAAATAGAAAGTGTGCCACGAATTCCAGGAAAATCTAAATCCTTCTACCACATCTTATTGTGCCAGTTCTTTAAATAGTAAGAACTTTTAAAATTAGAAACAATAAGAAAAGAGACAACTACTATGAATTATTTTTGGATTTTTTAAATGATTTGTCTATCAAATATAAACTTATACTCTTTATGTATATATGTATATAGATATTCCTTAAATTTACAGTATCACTTGATACTGCATTAATTAATCCAGGAACTAAAAGTTTTAAATTTTAAAGACATACGGTAACACATTGATTATTATACCTCATGTGCAGAGGCACATACAACTTTCTATGAGTTCACTCTGTATAAAATGTATTTGCAATTTGTGTAGATATGTCAGGAGAAAGTTCTTCTTGGTGGGAAATAGGAATTCCTGACTCTAAAATCAATCCTTAAAATGGCACTATTATACTCAGGTTTTAAAACCCCTAAAGGTGAGGGGAGATTGTTGCAATCCCCATTCATACTAATCACCTTTAAGTTCCTCCCTGCTTTATCCCAGAACTCTTCCAAATACTTGGTATAATCAAAATTGTAAGGGAGTCATTGTTTGGAGTTCCTTCAATATCAGATTAGATGTTGGCTTGTTTAATTATTGAGGTCTACTTATCAGTAGAGGCCGCGGTCAAACACAGCCTTTTCTGTAAGGTGGTCCTGCAAATACTCTGCTTTTCTGCCCACATTCTTCTTTTTCCCAGGCCAAATATACCCCCATCCTTCATTATCCCGGCTGTTTTTTCTGAATATATTCCAGGTTAATATTCTCCTTACAGAATACTGTTGAAAACAGAAAAATAAACTCTGGGCTGGAGAATTGCAATTACCTATGTAATTCTAAATTTAAATTGTTTGTTTACACTTTTGCCAATGGCAGTAGCTATTTAGTACTATTATTCTGCTGATTCGTATTTTTCTTACTGCCAATTACTTCTTTTATAATTTCTTTCTGCAGGTTTTATTGTTATGTGACCTATTGTCTTAACCTGTTCCTGGCTATAGCAAAACATTGTAGACTAGGAAATATGTTAACATCAGAAAAATATTTCTCAAAGCTCTGGAGGCTGGGAAATCCAAACTCAAGGGGCAGACAGATTTGGTGCCTGGTGAGGTATCTCAGGATAGTAGCTTGTTGCTGCTTCCTCACATGGTGGAATGCAGAAGGACCAAAGGAAAAAAGAGCACCCTGGAACCTCTTTTATAAGACCATTAATCACATTCATGAGGGCTCCACACTCATGACTTAATCACCTCCTAAAGATGCCACCTCTTAATACTATCACATTGTAATTAAATTTTATGAATTTTAGGGGACCACATACATAAACCATAGCACTTCCTCATTTTGTTCTTGTATGCTTATTTTTATGTTCATCTATTGTACAATTTATATTATTTCTTAATAGATTTACTCTAATGTTCTTGCTCTTTGAAATTCTAGGAATTTCTCATTCCATCATGCCAAATGTGGACTGTTCTGTATATCTTCAAATGGTAAACATAGTTTTTAAGCATAAATTGTACATCTTAATCCAGTTCATTTTTTTTTTCAATGCTTAAGAAGGCAGGGTTGAAGACGAAGTTCTCTTCTATTACAAAACTGATTAGTAACTTTTAGTTTAAGCATTTCAGTTAGTTACTAACTCCCCTAAATCAACCAGCAGCAAGCCCATATTTATTCATCTTTCCCATCAAAATATGACTTTATACTGTATTCTAAACATACTCTTATACACATCAATTTTTTTTTTTTGCAGACCAGCAACATCATCAGATGAAAAAAACAAGTTTAGTTCTACATAAGTTATTCTTAGTGAACCAGAATCCATTTTAGGAGAGGTATAACACTCCTTTAATAATGTATTTGGCCAATCTCAATACCAAGTTAATGGGCTTGTAGTTTTTACAGTAGAACTACTGATAATTGGAAAGCCATTGCCTTTTGCTTCTGATAATTGAAACACTGTTGCCAGCTTTTAAAATATTTTCTACCTCTTTTCCTATTTGACATTAATCTCCAAAATGATATAGCATTTCAATTGCATCATTTCAATTTTTAAAAATTTATGTGAACCAGAATATTTGAAGATGTGATCTTAGATTATTTCACACAGTTCTTTTGCCTTCGGTTCCCTGTTGGTTTTGCTCTTTAAAAGCACATGATTACTTGCAGGAATAATAGCCTTTTGGCTGAGAAGAGGAAAGTAACATAGAGGAGGGTGATTTTGCCCTCTTTATTGAAACATAGCTCCAAGTGTCTTCTTTATCAGCAAAGTGGTTAAATTATGTTGACCGTATGTGACTGGAAATCACTAATTATTTTATATGAGGCACCTCAATGTTAACTAGAATATTTAAACCACTAGAATATTTTATTTTTCTACTCTTGAATAAATGGTCATTTCCTGTAATAGAGCCTGGGTTTATTATAAAAATCCACATGACTTATGAAACTCAGTTTTACACATTTATTAATAGAGAATGCTTGTTCTCACTATTAAAGATCATAAATTACTATTAAATTTATGCTCCCTCAGGTGCACTGGATAGCAACAAGGTAAAAAGGAAAGCAGTAACTGATCATACTAAAATGCATAAAGAGAACACTCACTGTGTCTGAGGGAAACACCACATAGTTCTTGGCCCATGGAGGCAGAACAGGTTACTATTAATTTGGGAGTGTAACATCTTATAGCAAAAGAAAGTCATATTTTGCTTTTTCCATTGACAGCAGGTTGTCAAGTTACTTTTCATTCTTACTAAATGTATGCTGAAGGCCGTTTTATAAATTTTAATTTTGAAGAATTTTCACCATGCAGACATAGATAGAAATTCTAGAACTTCTTAAAGGTCAAAAGCAAGCCAGCATTCCTAAATAGTAGAAATGCAACAGCCATACTGTCAGAGGTGTATTATTATATCTTGTTCAAAAGTAAAATAATTAACATTGAATTTTGCAGGTACAAAAACTTAGATTGTGAAATACAAAATACTTTATAGGATAAATAGATGTGAGATCTAGTGTTAAAGATTAGAGGAAGATGTGCCCAAAAGATTAGGAAGCACATTTTCATGTACCTTACTTCTAATAGTGCTTGATACAGAACCGTGTCATATTTCACATTTTATAAGGAAGAGTCACTTTATGAAAATCAATGAGATTTTTTTTTTCAATTATAAGAGTAACTGCTATACATTACAGAACATTTGAAGGCCAAACATTAAAAAAATGGCATTAGAAATCAGGAACAATCATACTCATTTGCTCATTTTTGAAGGAAAAACACTCCTGTTAGAAGACCTTTTCTTCCTCTTTTCATATTTGTCTTAGTCTGTTTTGTGCTGCTATAGCATAATAGCAGAGGCTGGGTAACTTGCAGAAACATAAATGTATTGGCTCATAGATCTGGAGGCTGAGATGTTCAAGATCAAGGGGCTTTCATCTCACAAAGAACTTCTTGCTGTGTATTCCCATAGCAGGAGGGCAGAGAGAGGACATGAGGGAGACAAAAGAGGCGGAACTTACCCTTTCATAAGGAACCCACTCCCAAGACAACAGTATTAATCCATTCTCTCTGCCTTCATGGCCTACTCACCGCTCACTGGGCCCCGCTTCCTAACATGGTTGCACTCGGTATTAAGTTTGCAGCACATTTTTGTGAGGGACACATGGAAACCATAGCAATATTTAAAATATTTGCCTTTAGTCTTCTTATAAATGAAGGGCGTAAATCATTTGAATACTGTATGACAATTGTTCCTGAATATTGGGGAGGACTCAGGTGACTGACCTTGATGATAAGGAGGCTAAGAAGATCTAAGAACATCTGAAAACCTGTGGTACTGACCATGTGTGCAATGGGTGGGCTGCGTCTACTTGTAGTATTCTCACAGATTCTCATGCTATTAAAACTGGCAAGGATTTTTAAATAATATAAAATCAAGCTCCCATATAATAATTTTTTTATAAGACAAAGTCTCACTTTGTCTCCTAGGCTGGAGTGCAGTGGTGCAATTACAGCCTCAGCTTCGCTGGTCTCAGGTGATCCTCCCACCTCAGCCTCCCAAGTAGCTGGTACTACAGGTGCACACCACCACACTTGGCTAATTATTCTGTTTTTTGTAGAGACGAGATTTTGTCATCTTGCCCAGTCTGGTCTCAGACTCCTGAGCTTAAGCAGTCCACCTGCCTTGGCCTCCCAAAATGCTCCTATATAATCTTTTATTAAATTATTATTTGAATTTATTTTAATTAACATACCACAAGTTAATTCCTTTTGATCCCCAAAAATACAGAGTTGTAAAACTGCTACAATGTGAAAGCACAGAAAATGTCATTGCTCTCCTAA
>NW_016806392.1:514320-534168 GCF_001698545.2 Rhinopithecus bieti | reverse complement strand
ATTGTGCTATTATTTATTTATTTATTTATTTATTTATTTATTTATTTATTTATTTATTTTTTGCAGTTGAATACCTCCTTCCTCACCCCTGGCAAATTTACCACTATACTTTTGCCATTTTTCAGGCTGTCATATAATGGAGTCACTTGTTATGTAGGCTTTTGAGTGTGTGCGACTTTCACTCAGCACAACTCATTTGAGATGAATCCATGTTATTGTGTGTTCCTTGTTATGGTTGAGTGATATTCCATGGTATGCTTGTACCACAGTTTGTTTATTCATTTTTCCACTGAAGAATGTTTGCGATGTTTCTGGTTTTGGTCAATTATGCATAGAGCTGCTATAAATACTTATAGATTTTTTCATAAATGTAAGTTTTATTTCTTTTTGGGGGAAATATTAAGAAGTGGGATTGCTGGGTTACACGTTAAGTACATACTTAACTTTGTAAAAACAATTACCTAAATATTTTCAAAGTGGCTGTGACATTTTTGCATTTCCACTAGAAATGTACGAGATTTTCAGGTGCTCCACACCCTTGTCTGCACTTAATTTTATCAATATTTTTTATTTCTGCCATCTTAGGAAATGTGTAGTGGTGTGTAATTGCGGTTCTATTTGTATCGTCATAATGGCTAATGATGTTAAGCACCTTTGCCTGTGCTTATTTGTCATCCGTATGTCTTCTTTGGTGAGGTGTCTATTCAAATCTCTTGTCCATTTTTCTGATTGCCTCCTTATTAATCTTTGGAAGTTCTTTAAATATTATGGCTATAATCCTTGCATGCAGTGTTATTTTCACAGATTTTCTCTCAGTCTATGCCTTGTCATTTGTCTTAGTAGTGTCTTTCACAGAGCAAAAGGTTGTTTGCAGTTGTTTTTAATTTGCAAATGTCTAATTTAGCATTTTTTTCTTTAACAGCTTACAGCTGTTAGTAGAACCTAAGGAATCAAAGACTGTTTTATTCCTGTTTCTAGTCACAATTTTGTGACTAGAAAAGTTTGTTGATGTTGTATTTAGGTCAGTCATTCATTTTGAGTGACTTGTATGAAGGGTGAGATATAGATTGACTTTTATTTTTCTACATTGGATGTCTGGTTTCTTCAGCAGTACTTGTTCAAAGAACTATCCTTCCCAATTCACTTGGTTCCTTTGTCAAAAATCAATTAACCTCATTGGTGTGAGTCTATTTTTGGACTTTCTCTTCCATTGAACTATGTATCTGTTCAGTTACCAATATCCCAGTGTCTTAATTATTGAAGCCTTACACTATGTCCTGAAATCAGGTGGTCTGAGTCCTCTAACTCAGGTAACATTTAGAGTTAGTGCTCAGACAAAATAAGCATTGGATACCTATGAAACATTAAAGTTCATGCTGTGGGAAGCATTTTTCTCTCTTTCTCTTTCTCTCTCTCTCTCTCTCTTTTTTTTTTTTTTTTTTTTTTTTTTTTTGTCTAGAAAAACAGGATGTTTTCTATTTCCTACATCTTAAATTTATCTATAATAAAATACGAAGGTTATAATTACTTTTTAGAAATATATTTCAGCTTTTCAACATAAATTTAAAATTTGTTTTATTAATTATCATCATTTAAGAAAGCCCATTTCACCACAAGTTATACAAAAACAGAATTTGCAGATTATGTTAATTTGATGAGAAAAACAAAATATACTTTGTAGTTTTCATGAATTATATTTATTTAATCACAAATAAAACCCAGTTTTTCATTTTAACCCCTAGTCATATTTTAATATGTAAACGATTTGCTTAATATAGCTTTGGCATAATTTTTCAAACATCATTTCATCTAATTTTATAAACTGTTAATACACTACATATATGTTTGTATAATAATGTTGGCATTTGTCTCTTTAATTTTCAATATTTCAATAATAATTATTTTCAGAAATATTTTCGTTTTAAAACTTTGCATAAGTAATGCAAAATTATAAAAATTATTGAAGAAAAAACAGAAAGTAAAGAAAAAATAGAAATTAAAGACAAATAAATACTGTCACCTGGAAATCTAACTAGACACAATTACCAACAATATTTCACTAATAATGTATGCAGTGATTTTCTTGCATAGGTGTACTCACACACACACACCTATACATACACACACACGCACACACGCACATGCACATGCACACAAACATGCTTGAAACCGTATAAAATATAAACAGACATATGTGTCATTTTAGCCTGATATTTTCAAAACCAACATATTTAGAAAATACCTTTATGTCAGAAAATACTAGTTTATATCATCTTAGTTGATTATTTACTTGACTATGTGTAATCATTTAAAATTGTATTGTAGTCAATAATTTTGGTTCTGTTGTTGATTTACAAATAATCATTTATGTCTTAATATATTATTATCTGAGAATTAAATGCTATCCTATTATTTCTACTTGAATTATATTATTATTAACATCAATTTTATTCTCCTTGTTTGTTATCTCTTTTTCATTTTCAATTTTGAATCAATACTTATAACTTGTCATTTGTCTTCTGGGTTGTCAGTTTTTTGCTTAGATTTGTAAACGCTCTTTTCTTACCTTTCTACTTTTCCTTGTCATACATAACGAAAAATTTTAGATTGAATCTTAAATTATCCTTATTTAATTTTATATATTACTTATCCTGTTCATTATTCATATGAAATTACTGATTATTTTATTTTTTATTCTTTAACTTGTAGCTTGTTCTCAATGTAAATCTCATTTATTTTTATTATTATTTTGTTGCTTAAATTTGAAAACTCTAAACACAGTTTAGACATTAGACATATAGGTATTGCATTAGAATATTTCCAGTATTATATATAGTTGCTTTTTTGATTTACCCTTTCATCAAAAAGTTACCTAGAATATATTTTTCTTATTCTGCTTATGGATATTTTGTAATTCCTTTGCCATTTGCAGAAAAGATTTCCCAGCTTCTTGAATATCTTCTTTTGTTCTTCTGTATAGAAACGTATATTTTAATGTAATCAATTCTCCTGATATTTATTTCTCGCTAAAAGTGTTATGCTTTATGGTTCATCAACTTTAATATTCCATACTGACCCATACTGGCCTTCACCTTTCCACAAGCTTACAGCCATCTCTCAGTAGACACACATTTTATTGTTTCTCTTCCCACTATTCCTTTTCTTCCTTTTTCTCCATCTCTTTCTTCCTTACTATAAATAAGCAAAAAGGTATTTAATGCAGAGACTTAGAGGCTTAAAAATCACTGGACATGCTAAAAAGAGAAGTCTCTAGACTGAGACTGCAGAAATGAATCATAATGAGATTCACAAACTGGTCCACCAGGAATTTCACTACCCCTGTTAAGAACAAGAAGGTATACAATCATGAAGCCACTCTGGTTGATTGATTACATTGACAAAAATTTACCATAGCTGGGATCTAGGGATCAGGAGACAACAATCTCTTGACACTTTAAACATTAGAGTGTGCAGAGACCACATGGTGAGGGAGGAAGCAGTGAGAGATGAGTTGCCAGGCTCCCTTTGACAACCAGCTCCCACAGAAGCTGGAAGAGTGAGAGTTCACTTATTACTGTGAAGATAGCGCCAAGGTCTTCGTGAGGGATTTGCCCCATGACCCACACAACTCCTATCAGGGCCCACCTCCAACACTGGGGATCAAATTTCAACATGAGGTTTAGAGGAAGAAACAGGAGAACTATAGCAGGAGACATTACTGACTTTGAATCTCAAACTGCCAATGAGGTGACAAAGAACGACTTGTCTATATTGAGAAGAATACATGTTCAGATACAGCATACATATATGCATGGTTTTTGTCTTTCCTCTCTATTTTCCTGTATGTGTTTCTGCCAAAGATTCTTCATTAGTCAGAGCAAACAAAGGAATTCAATTGCAGAATATAAAACAACATAAAATTAGTTGCATTTCTATACGCTAAGAGTGAACTATCTGAAAAGAAAATTTAAAGAACAGTACCCTGTGCTATAGCTACAAAAATAATAAAATACTTCGGAATAAACTCAACTGAGGAGATGGGGGATGTGTACACTGAAAACTACAAAATATTAACAAAAAAAGTAAAGAAGGAACAATAGGAAAGGCAACCTATGTTCATGGATAGAAAAATTTAATAGTATTGAAATGTCCATGCTACCCCAACAGCCTACAGATTCAGTGCAGCCCTATCACAATCCCAATGACATTTTTTACAGAAAAAGAAAAAGCAATAGTAAAATTCTTGTGGAAACACACACAAAACACACACATACACACACACGCACCCCTAACCCTGAGCAACCAAAAAAATCTAGAGAAAAAACAACAACAACAAAATCTAGAGAAAAAGATCTAGCAGCATCACACCTGATTTCAAAATATAGGACAAAATTACAGTAATTAAAACAGTATGCTAATGCCAAAAAGACAGATGTGTACACCAGTACAACATTGGTGAGAGCCCAAGAATGAATTCATACATACAAGATCACCATTAAGATCACTGTGCTAAATAAAATAAGCTGGTTACAGAAACACAAATACTGATGAAAATTCCAATTACATGAGGTATCAAAAATAGTCAGACTTACAGAATCAGAGAATAGATTGCTGGTTGCTAATGGGGTTGTGGGAGAAGATGGGGAGTTGACAATTAACAGGCATAAAGTTTCATTCATGCAAGAGAAATATGTTCTGGATATCTGCTGTACAACATCACCTCTGTAATTAACAATTTTCTATTGTATACCTAAAAGCTTATTCAAAGGGTAAAGCTCATGTTAAGTCTTCTTACCATAATAAAATAAAATGTTTAAAAGTGACATAGTAGCAAGAACAAAGACAGTGGCATTAGGAGTAAAGCCAGTGGTCAGCAAGCAAGAATAAAACTGGGTGAAAAGGGGGGAAATGGAATATGGATCATACCCAGGTGTAAAATTTAGATAACAGACTAAGTTATCTACATTGGGGTAAAATGTAAACTTAGTGTAGTGTGTATGTGTAAAATAGAGCTGGATTTATCAACCAGGCAATTATTGATAAATGTCTGATGATTAGTGTGAATATTTGAGCTAGAAATGCAGATTTGAGCACTATTAAATCTTTCTAGCTACGAACATGGATTGTGTTTTCCTTTGTGTCTTCTTTACTTTCTTTCATTTATGTTTTGTGGTTTTCGGTGTACAAGTCTTCCATCTCCTTAGCTGAGCTTATTCCTAAGTATTTTATTATTTTTGTAGCTATTACAAAGGGTATTGTTTTTCTAAGGGAGTTTGCTCTTAGTGTGTACAAATGCAACTATTTTATGTTGTTTTATCTCCTGCAACTCACTCAATTCCTTTGTTAGTTCTACCAGTTTTTTGGTGTAGATTTTAGGATATTCTGTATATAAGATTATGCCATCTGAAAACAGGGACGATTTAACTTTTCCTTTCCTTTTTCTTTATTTTTCTTACCTAATTTCTCTGGTTAGGACCTCCATTACTATTTCAGTAAAAGTGGCAACAGTGGGCATCTTTTGCCTGCTTTCTGATCTTAGAGAAAATGTTTTTTAGTGTCTCATGGTCACATGGGTTACCTTTTCATATATAGTCCTTATTGTGTTGAGGTAATTTCCTTCTACACTTAATTTGTTGAGAGTTTTTATCACAGAAGGGTATTGAGTTTTGTCAAATGCTTTTCCTGCATCTATTGAGATCATCAAGTGATTTTTATCATTTATTCTGTTAATGTGCTTTATTTATCACATTAGTTGATTTTTGTATGTTAAGCCATGTTTGAATTACACGGTTAAGTGTCACTTGGCCATGGTGTATGATCCTTTTAATATGCTGTTAAATTTAGTTTGCTATTATTTTGTTGAGGATTTTAAAAGTCTGTATTATTCAGGGATATTGACTTGTCATTTTCTTATCTTGTGATGTCTTTTTTTGACTTTGGTACTAGAGTAAGACTGGCCTCATAATTTGAATTTATAAGTGTTCCTATCTCTTCAATTTTATGGCAGAGTTGAGAAGGGTTTGTGTAAATTCCTCTTTAAGTGATTGGTAGAATTCACCAGTGAAGCCATGTGGTCCTGGGCTTTATTTCGTTAGGGGATTTTGAATTACTGGTAAAAATAACTTACTCATTATTGGTTTTTCCAGACTTTCGATATCTTCATGATTCAGTTGTGGTAGGTTTTATTTTCCCAGAAATGTATCCATTTCTTCTAGGTTATCCAGTTTGTTGTATCTAATTGTTCCTTGTAATCTCTTGTTTTTCTTGTTTCTGTGGCACCAATTGTAATGTCTCTTTCTTTCATTTTTCATTTAATTTATTTGACTTTTCTGTCTCTTTTCTTCTTTAAAGATTTGGCAGTTTTATCATTTCATAACACAAACTCTTAAATTTCTTAATTTTAAAAATTGTTTTCTATTCTCCATTTGTTTTGTTTTGTTATCTATTTCATAGCTACCTAACACCACCTGCTCATTTTTGCATGCACTTTCCCCTCCCCATGTTCACAGGCTTCACCAGGCGGAAGATGATAATTACTTTGTGCCTCCCAAGGACTGATTTAGGAATAGGTGTGTGACACATTTCTGGTCAAGAAATGTCTGCATAATGACAAATGTTTCTCGGTCTTAAAATGTTACAAACCCAAGAAAGAATCCCTTCTTTCATTGGGTAGCTTCAGGTCTGTGTTGGTGCCTAAGGTCAAGAAAGGTGCCGGCCTGAGGGGAAACATCCAGACTCTGCACGGGGTCGGGGGGAAACAGCAGAACCAAATGAATAGTAGAATATTGTCCTTGATTACGTGTGGAATGGTTGATGTACCTTAAATTAGAATTGCTCTGCCCTGAGACTTCTTCCTGTTCTGGGAAATGCTGCATTGTTCTTGTTAACTAAATGAGTTCAGGCAGGATGTTTCTGTTCCTTGGATCCCAGTTTAAACTAGGCAGAAAACTGCACAAAGAACAAATCCAGGTAAGTCATGTTGGCCGGGATGAGTCTGCCATGGGAGCTCATAACAAAAGCATGCAAGAGCCCTGATTTATTGCCTTCGTCTCAAACCTAAAATAAGGACTATGAATTGACAATTGTCGCTTTGAAAAGGTCCGCACCGATTGTACTAGTTCAACCCTTAGGAAAAAACAGTAATGGCAATTCCTCAAGGATCTAGACTAGATGTAGGCCATATGAGCCCGCTGAGCGCCCAGCCAGTCCGCCCACTACTGGGTATGATACCACAAAGGATTAGCAAATTATTCTAGCTACAAGACACCATGTACACGTAGTTTATTTGCAGCACTATTCCAATAGCAAAGACTTGGAATCAACCCAAAATGTCATCTGTGAAGACTGGATTAATGAAATGTGGCACATATAGCACCATGGAATACTATGCAGCCATAAAAAGAGGATGAGTTTGCGTCGCTTTGTAGGGACACTGGATGCAGCCTGGAAAACCATCATCCTTAGCAAACTATCAGGCAAGAAGCAGAAACAAACACCACATGATTCTCACTCATAGGTGGGAAGGCTGAACAATGAAGAATCACTTGGACTCGGGAAGAGGGAACATCACGCACTGGGGCCTAATCATTGGGGAGGAGGGGGGAGGAGGGAGGGCTTGCATTGGGGAGTTATACACAGATATAAATGATGAATTGATGGGTGCTGACGAGTTGATGGGTGGCAGCACACCAACATGGCATAAGTGTACATATGTAAAAACCTGGCGCGTTATGCACATGTACCCTAGAACTTAAAGTATAATAAAAAAATAAAAAAATAAAAATAAAAAAAAAAAAAAAAAAAAAAAAAAAAAAAAAAAAAAAAAAAAAAAAAAAAAAAAAAAAAAGAAAAGGTCCCACCGAGAGCAGTCTTTCATTATGAAGGCAGTACCCCGACAAAAGGAAGATGGAGGGCAAGACTGAGACGTTTGCTTGCGCGCATCCTGTTGGGCAGCCGAAACTGTCTCCCCTCCCTGGGGCAGCAGAGATCTTCACTATCAGTGCAAATGAAAATCATAGGAGTAAAGATGAA
Organism: Rhinopithecus bieti; assembly: GCF_001698545.2. NCBI lineage: Eukaryota > Metazoa > Chordata > Mammalia > Primates > Cercopithecidae > Rhinopithecus > Rhinopithecus bieti. The sequence continues at coordinate 526,137 of NW_016806392.1, read as the reverse complement.
TTGCAGTCACATTCTTTGAAGAAATATAATTTGGACTCTATAATCGTCACTGCTGTGCAGAAGTAGCAGGTCCAAAACAGAGCAGCGCCTCTGAGTGTGCAGTCTTCCTCCAGATTACAAAGTCTGGCTTTCTTTACCTTCAATATAAGTCTTTAAATGTCTATTCCTCAAGCAGGACAGAGGATCTGACTTGAATGATCTGGAGCAAATCCATACTTTTTCTTGAAAGAGTACACCCTGTGGGAAATTCGTTGAATCCTCCTTGCATCTGAGCCACACTTCTTTTCAATCAATTGTGTTCCTATAAAGGAGTTAGGTATTGTTTGGGGACTTGATTTTATTCACAAAGAATGAGACAGAATGCAAGCCATTATACAGCAACAGAGTGGGTGTCTGAACTTCATCAAACCCAGGAGAATTGAGTTGGACTTGTTCCTCAACTGTCCTAAGTCACTGAAACTGACTCTGAGTTGGAGATTTGCATGCAGGATGTTTGTTGGGGACAGATCTTGGGAGCAATGCCTGTGGGGGAAGGTTTAGATGGGATGGGCACCTACGGCAATTAAACTGTAATGCAATTGCCTCCTAGCCCATGGCCACCAGAGCTCTCAACAGAGAATGATTCCACAGGGACAAGTCTTGAATGGAGACTTTGCAGCCCTACATCCAGCTGTCCTTTCTCCTCCAGAGGGGGTGTATCCTTGGAGGGAACAACTCCATTGGCCAACTTCAGTTCCTAGGGAAGACCTCAGGTCAGAAGTCAAAGCTCCTGGCACTGGGAGGTATGTGCACCTAACAGGTGTGTCTAGGCAGTGTATCACAGCATCCACTCCAGAGGCCACAGGGTAGAAGGTGAAAGTGCATGTGAGGGGGAGGAGGGAGAGAAGGAGGAGAAGGGGAAACAGTAGTCACTGATAAGAAGCCTCTTATCAGTATTCACTTAAAATTATTGTGTGGTAGAAGCTTCGGGATCAGGCCAGAAACTGTTTGCCTGAGGATGTGAGAGCCAGTGTGGCTCTGCTTCAGTGTATTGTTTGGCTGTACCGGAGACCTCTGTGTCTGGGACAGGACAACAGGCAGGGACCCTGAAAAGAGGTGACCTACTCAGGTACAGCATGACTTTTGAGAGAAAACAAACAAACACTGGACCAGGAGACACAGTACTTGCCCTTTGGTATGCATAGCAAAATCACTTCATTTTGGATAAATTTTGTGGGTCGTCATGTCCTAATTTAGTTGGAATGATATCAGCTAGCTTGCCCTTGCTCAAAGGATTAGCCAGTGATCAAAGCAAATGTTGCATGTGAATGTTCTATCTCACCCCTAAAGTAGAAAGTGTATACTATCTATGTATTCAGGAGAAATGGAGACATACCTGGAAAAATACATTTTGTTGGAATAAAAATTGAGTACAGCTACTAAAAGTAAAAAAGAAATTTAGAAATTATGATCTAGTAATGACTCAGTGGCTCACATTAATAAAACATTGCTATATATCTCAGAGAGATCCTTTGAGTTAGAAGGGTTTATGTATTCTGGAGTTTGAAGCTGGGGAGACTCCAGGTCAGGTTGGAAAATCACCAGGTCTTATGTGATCAGGAGTGGAAGTCCTGGGACTCAGCATCAAATCCTCTGCCTCTTGAAGTCTTGCTCTTCCACTGTGTTTTCCAGATAAACACACATGCTCACCCCAAAATACCTGCACACTTATACACACACACCTATACCTCTGAGGTGAGGTCTACAGTAGGTCGGGCCAAAATCCAACAAGTGACTTCTGACCAGTTGCACACTGTCCCAGGCTCATTGTAATTTTTTGTCTGTTTATCACTTCAGATATAGAATGATATTGCAAAGAATAAAATAGATTTCTCATTTTTCTTTATCTTCAGAGGAAGAGTAATGCACAAGCTGGTAAAAGACCTTTCATTTTATGTTTTAAAACCAATATATTTTCTTAATAACAAGTAAAACAGTCATCAAAGAGGTCAAATAAAAAGTAAAAAAAAAAAAAAAAAAAAAAAATTTCCATTCAGGTACCCCAAACCCAAACATCACTCCTTAAAGAGTCTGTGTGTGTGTGTGTGTGTGCATCTTTTTGAGCAAACATTTTTAATGTCCATATGGTATAATGACAATAATTGACAGTTTCTCATGTTTATTTCCATGTAGTATCTATGCTTATAAAGGAAATGCTGAATACCTGAATACCTGAATCCCTGGGAGGTCTACGGAATGAATCCAGCTCTAGTTATCCTGTAGATGTGCTACCTTACGTACGTGAATTATCCTCTGTATGCTTATTTCATAAATAACACAAAGATTAAAACTATACACACTCTATGTGCCAATTGCAAGAAATAAATGAGCTACCACACCCAAAGTTCTCACATAGGAATTGCACATAGTTGGAATATGGCATATATAGCCTCTTATCAGTATTAACTTAAAATTATTGTTTTAGGAATAAGGGCATACAGAAAGAATCATAACGTTATAATATTGTCTATTTTTTACATTACTATTACTTATTCTTTCCAGGGACTAATTATCAAAATTTATTCCACAAGTCTTCATTTTGATTAATAGTTAGGATTTGTTTGTTTGCTTTTGTTGTTTATTATTCCAAAACAAAATGCAATACTACATGCATTCCAAAATGAAATGCCTCATTCTGAAGGCATGTGTATTCATTTGTGCAATAAATATCATGAAGCTTTGTTGTTGAATCAATAGATAATGGTATAGATGGTGCCAAATCACCTTCCAAAAATATTACACCAATAAGCTCAACCAGTGGTTTGCCAGAGCGTGTATGTGAAGGGCCTCAAAATGGTGCAAAGATTATCACAAAATGAAGACTTTGGAGATACAGCAGATGCAGAAAGAAGCCTTTTGAGCTTATCTTACCTGACTACAGGCAGAGTCTTCTGAGAGTGACGCTGCCATAAATCCCCTCTCGAGGGAAATTCCAGCCGTGAAGTAGACTGAGCATTAGCACTGGAATGATAAATTGTATTAAAAAAATTATCACAAACTGCATACCTTCCATCTGTTCCCTTAAAAGTTCATTTGTTTGTTATAGAAGTCGTATCCCTCCCCCATTTCCAATATTAAGTTGTTATATAAACCCTCATTCCTAGCTGTTTAGGGAGCCTCTTCCCCTGAATAAACCCTCATGCATAATAAATTGTTCTCATCTTAAACCATCTATCATCAGTTGAATTCACAGGCTTCCAGACTACTGAGAGCTGAGTTGGTAGAGGAAAAGTTTTTCCTCCCATCATATCTATTTGAGTAGGGTTGCCAGACTTAATAAAAAATAATTAGCAGAGGAATAACAAGTTTTGTATGACACAGACTATTTGGGGACACTTATACCAAAACAAATTATTTTTGTGAAGTTCAAATTTAACTGAATTCTGCATTTTATCTGCCTGTCCTTATTTCAGTGAATCAGAAAATCTGGTCTTCGACGATGAAGTTTTAATAAATAATACACAGCCACAGACATTTTGTTGTTGTGCTAAATATTTTGGAAAATATAAGATTACAACATAAAACTAAGTTTTCATTTAACTATTGATTTTAATGAGCATGAATGAGGCATCAATGCAGTAACCTTGGTCATTCTGTTTGAAGCAGTGCTTAAGGCAGCAGAGCTGAAGCTGGGACAGAGCCACGACGCCATTTGGCTCCCGGCTCTGACTAGCACACGTTTTACTTCCAAGAGAGTCTTTCTCACTCCGGCCTCCCAGGAAACCACAGAAACCCAAGAAAACGTACATATCCTTGCTAATAATTACCAAGACCAGCAGGGTCTCAATGATTCAACAAACTACCTTTAAAAAAATCAACAGTGTTTTATTTTAATATTTAAGAGAAGCCAAGTATGCTTTATACGTTTATTTGCTGATATTTTTTATTCCTTTTAGAATGTGGATATTACCAAATTTCACAGGAGAATAATAACACAGAAGAGATCACTTAAAAATTACATTTGTAAAAGAAATCCGCCTAAACATTTAAAAATAAAACTTGGCCGGGCGCGGTGGCTCAAGCCTGTAATCCCATCACTTTGGGAGGCCGAGACGGGCGGATCACAAGGTCAGGAGATCGAGACCATCCTGGCTAACCCGGTGAAACCCCGTCTCTACTAAAAAATATAAAAAACTAGCCGGGCGAGGTGGCGGGCGCTTGTAGTCCCAGCTACTCGGGAGGCTGAGGCAGGAGAATGGCATAAACCCGGGAGGCGGAGCTTGCAGTGAGCTGAGATCGGCCATCTCCACTCAAGACGGGGTGAAAGAGCGAGACTCCGTCTCAAAACAAATAAAAGAATTACATTTTGAAAAGGTATCTCAGGCAACTTGCTGTGAACGCTAGAATAAGGTAAGACNCAATCAAATAACCCATTTTAAAAGTGGGTAAAGGCATGGAATACTGTGTGGCTATGAAAATGAATGAGATGGCCAGGTGCAGTGGCTCATGCCTGTAATCCCAGCACTTTGGGAAGCTGAGGCGGGCAGATCACAAGGTCAGGAGTTCAAGACCAGCCTGGCCAACCTGGTAAAACCCCATCTCTACTAAAAATACAAAACTTAGCTAGGTGTGGTGGTGGGCACCTGTAATCCCAGCTACTCAGGAAGCTGAGGAAGGAGAATCACTTAAAGCCAGGAGGTGGAGGTTGCAGTGAGCCGAGATCATGCCACTGCACTCCAGCCTGGGTGACACAGCGAGACTCCGTCTCAAAACAAATAAAAATAAAAATAAAAATAAAATAAATAAAAATAAAACTTTACTGCTTTTGAACTAGACCAACCAATACAACAAAGACGGCAGGCCATCAGCCCATGGTACGGAAGTCAATCCATCGGAAAAGTGAAAAACAAATTTTGTCATTTTTTAAAAATGTGAGATATTACAAAGCTACATGAATCAAGCCTAAAAATCTTAGAACCATGAGGTCTAAAAGAATGATATCCAAGGATATGGCCTAATCTCAAGTAATTGCAGCTCACCAAGAAGGATATTCTGACCAATGGAAATCTCTAAACCTAATACCTTTGATCTAGGCAATAATATAGTCAGCACTAACCCCCTCATTAGGAAAGGGCATGTTGCTACTCACTATTTTCTCCTGAGTAGGGCATCTGCTGGATTACAAAAGGGCCAGGTCAACCAGGACACAGATGTCTTCTCATATCAATTCCTGCCTTGCAAAGGCCCAGATTCCCTTTGACAAACCCTGATTGAGTCATTTGGAATTTCCAACAAAAGCACAAGTGAGTAGGATCAATGGATCCTGTGCTAAACAAGTAAGTGCTACATATATAATAAACTGATTCAGCAATAATACAATTACAAATCTTGCAAAGATTGCCATGTCTGATGAATGCCCTTGTTTTTTGTAAACTATCGCTTTCAATATTTTTGTTATTTTAACTTTCATCTTCAAAAAGTAATGTTTTATTAAAGATTGTGTAATAATTTTTTCACTACTTAAGATAATTAGCCCAAAACACAACCAGAAAACTCGATAATAAAGGTATGTTTTGCTTATGTTTCTTTTAGAGAATAATGTTAAAATATTCAAAGACATTTTGTTAGAGAATTAATATAATTACTAATATCCTTTTTTTCAACAATATTTAAGAAAAAATAATAGGAAGCATTGTGAGTTTTCAAAGTCTCTGAAACTCAAGTACAATTGTTCATGGTCATCTGAAGCCCAAATAGCATTTGGGGACAATTGCCCATTTTAAAATGTGAAATTCTAAGGCAAAGCAATTAAATATCAGTCAAGAAATAGATTTAAAGTGGCTCTGCATCAGGGATATTACATAACAAGTAGTAGATCTAAACACTTTATTTTAAGCACTTACAATAAATCAGCCACAAAGTCATTGGAGAATATCACGTAGATGGGGCAGCATGACGAGGTTCTTCGGCCCCTAGGGACAAGTATGACTTTTGGAGGTCTAGGCTTGCCTGTTTTTTTTTTTTTTTTCTTTTTGAGACAGAGTCTTGCTCTATCACCTAGGCTGGAGTGCAGTGGCGTGATCTCAGCTCACTGCAAGCTCAGCCTCCCAGGTTCACACCATTCTCCTGCCTCAGCTCCTGAGTGCTGGACTACAGGCGCTGCCACACCCTGTTAATTTTTTTTTTTTTTTTTTTTTTTTTAGTGGTGACAGGGTTTCACTGTGTTAGCCAGGATGGTCTCGTCTCCCTGACTTGTTGTCCGCCGCCTAGGCCTCCAAATTGCTGTGAGGATTATAGGTGTGAGCCATTGCGGCCAGCCTAGGAATTTGCTGCTATTTGTAAGTTTGATTTGGGGAAAAAACTGAAGATTGTTGACAGCATTGGACATTTAATTTTGTTAGTAAATGAATTTGTCCTTTCATTTCTTGTCGTGATAAGAAAACTATTTTCTAAGAGCCAAATTTTAAGGAAACCATAGTTTGATACATTTATTAGTAGGTAAACTTTAGAGTGACATTGTTTTCACTTAGCTTTCCTTTATTTTAGAATTGTTTTCCTTAAATTATTTAAAAGAATGGAAATACACACCCACACATTACACACTACACAACACCAACACATACACACACACACACACATACAACACACACACATACACACACACACACATACACATACCACACACTATACACATACCCACCACAATTACACACACACATAACACACACACATACACACACACACATACACACACACTATACACCACACACATACACACAAACACACATACACACACACAGGACACACACCACAACAGACCACACAACCACACACACACACACACATACACACACACACATATACACACACACACATACACACACACACATATACACACACACATACACATACACACATATAATGATTCAAAAAGTACACATTGGTTTTTAGTAAAATTGCAGAAGAAGGAAAACATTCAGAAGGACATCTATTGTCATTCTTTCTGAGTTTTATTGAAAATGTGACTTGCCTTTATTGAAACTGAAACATTTTACTGATAGGTCTTATTTTCTTCTTTCCCACCTCTTTTGAAATTTGAAAAATAATCCAACTCTTCATAAATTATAAGATTTTGGAAAAATGATTTTATCAAGATTTTAAAATAATCCTGAGAAAATGGTTTAAATCTGTTAATCTCTTTTCTGAATATATTAGTATATTAAGTACATTAGGCAAATATTAAAGTTATAGTGATAGATGGCGGGATTAAAGAAACAGGATGTCTCAGTGTTTTCAAATTAACAACCACAAGAAAAACTAATTGTCAGAATCAAAATACCCAACTAATATATTTTTTAAAGGCATATTGCAAAGTTTAGAATAAGTTTAAGAAAAAAACAAAACATGGCATATTTCAAATTATAAAACTTATTTTGGACTAGTAATTTTCGAAAAATAATCTTATGTTTTGTTCTCAAATATTGTATTAGAAAAATATAATAGGTGTGACAATAGGTGCTGAAGTATAATACAAACATGACCCAGGACTCAGCATTCTGGGAAGAGAAATTGCAGAGTAACTGTCAGAGGGCCACCACATTTGTTGGTAGAATGACTATATAATTTTCTTTTATGCAAATAAACCAATCAGAGATATGATAACAGCCCTATCTGGAAGTTTGATGCACTCAAAAGCCAAATGTGGGAAGGTTTTGCTTTATATTTGCATATGCTTACCCAAATTTGCAATGAAAATGCTATTTTTTTCTTCTTTCTTTTTTTAAATTTTTTATTTTTTGAGATATGTTGAGACATGGTCTCCCTCTGTTGCCCAGGCTGGAGTGCTGGAGTGCTGGAGTGCTGGAGTGCTGTGGTATGATCATGACTCACTGCAGTCTGAACCTCCCCAGCTCAAGTAATCCTCCTGCCTTAGCCTCCTGAGTAGAAGGGCCTACAGACATGCGCCACCATGCCTGGCTTAGTTTTAAACTTTTTGTAGAGATGGGATCTCAGTATATTGCCATCCTGGTCTCAAACTCCTGGCCTCAAGTGACACTCTCCCATCAGCCTTCCAAAATGCTGGGAATGCTGGGATTACAGACTTGAGCCACCGGGCCCGACCTGAAGATGCTCTTCTTAAATATGTGTGTGTTGTGTCTTGTGCTCATATTTGTCCTTGATATGCCTGTGTTGAGTCCTGAGACTCTGAAGAACACAGTTTGGGAAACAGCAAATGGCATCAAGAGCTGCGTTGGGGTTTAAAGGCTTAAATGCCTCATTGCTGCTGCACTTTTCTGAGAGTCTGGTAAAAGTATATTTATATTTTTTAACCCTCAAAGTCAATGGTGTTATATACGTGGTAAGTTTGGTCTTATAACCTGCCCACCCACCACAAAATATGCCATACAGCCAACACCTTCTAGGAGCCAGTCATTGGCATCTCTGTCTTGTTCCCAGCTTCAGGGAATTAGCTTGCATTCAGCTTCATTGTGTGACACTTGCATATTTTTCTAAGTCTTAGCTTCTTATCTTGTATTTGTCACCAGCTTTGTACTTATTCCAGGCATCTGATCTGTGTAATACCACTCTTCTGGAACTGTCTAGAGGTCCCTTTCTCTGTGATTTCTGCTTGTTGCCTTTCAAAGTGAAAATTTTCTGGAAATAAACTGACGGGTTCATCATAATAGTTTCATGATAATAGTTAATCTCCCTTATTTTACTTTTTTTTTTTGTACAACATACTGAGCAAAATGTTCATGTGTGTTTTCTTGTTTAATCTCTGTAATTATTATCGTTATGTTATTATTCTTATGTAAATTGAGACAACTCAGGCTTTAAGGCCTTAGTAACTTCCCTGAGTTTGCAAACTCATGGATGTTATAGCAAAGATGTAAACCGTGGTTACTGTGATTCTAAAACTTTACCAGTGGACCATGGTTTGCCACAGAAAGGAACTGGACATCTTGACCCCAGAATTGACATTCTTATAAGACAGGCAGACAATATAAGATAATGTCTTATAAGACATTCTTATAAGACAATGTAAGGGATATGGAAGGTAAATGGAATTAGGTAAACCTTCAGCAAAGAATGAGCAATTTAGGATGAGTCATTTTTTACCAAGCTTCCTTTATTTTCACTGGAGTAGACTTCATAGGGGAGGAAAACCCCAATTTTTCTCTACAATTAGACTGACATGAGACAGTTTAACAAGAGACAATGCACACAAATTAATTTAATGTTAATTGTCTTATGCGTACATGGAGGCTTTCATATAAAAGATATGGAGATCCCAAAAAGCAGATAGGTCTGAATAAGTACAACCCATTTTTAATAAAGGATGATAAATTTCAAAACAAAGGAAAAGGGTGTTCAGGCTTCTATCACCTGCAAACTGTGGGAAGGTAAATATATGGGGAAACTAATGGAAAACAAGGGCGATTTTATTAAGGTTTGTTTGTGTAGGTCCATCTTGCCGCTAACTTTCCCATTTCCTCATGGCCCTAAAACTCTCCTGAGAGAGGAAATTGTCTGCAGTCCTCATTTCTCAGAAGCTTCTGCTTTTAGTGATATAAAGGAAGCTCTGAGAAGGCTTTTCTTCTGTATTTGTTGATTTTTTCAATTAACTTCTGCTCAGAATAATAAATATGCCAAAGTGGCATATTTTTGGGTGGCACATTCTATACCCTTCAACTTTAAGGTAAAGGAGAAAGATGAAGACTTCCTGAAGGCCCAGGACTGCAGCCAACAGTAGAATACAGCTAGCATAGAATTTCTTTGAGGTTTCATGTTCATCTAAAAATTAATCATATTTTTATATTTTTCACTTTAGTCATTTTAACATTTAACAATGTATGGATGCACAGATAGACCTCAACATAGACATAGAAAGGTATAGAACGATAGGTACAGATATCATTAAGTAAGCAATAGTCCATGTTATACTGGGTGTGTGTGTGTATGTGTGTTTATATATACATATCTTGAGTATATCTCAAAAACCCTTAGAGGATTAAGTCAGCATCAGTGTCTGGATTTGTAAATGTAGTAGGTGCATCCCATACTCCAAGGCTCATTTCTTCCTTTGTGCAGTGAGGAATCAGAGCCAGAATATTTCAAAGGAAATTCCATTCTCAATTCTGAGCTGAGCAATCACACAACCAATCATTCCTTATTATATTAACCTACTCTCTATTAGTTTTTAGTGTTTCTAAAATACTCTAGTGAAGCATGATACATATGAGTGGGATGGGGATGCTGGAATTGAAGTGCAACTGGAGAATGTGTTCTGGTCTCCAAGGGTTCTCAGTGGTTCCCTTGGGCCTGTTCAAGCCCTGTTAGGTTTCCAATGCAAGAATGGCCAATTGATAGCATTAGAGCTAGAGCTGGAGGCAACTGAAGCTAAAGCTTAAGAAAGTGATGGAGATAAAGATGAAATGGGGATTAGGATGGGGAGAATGCTGGAGAAAAGATAGAGGAACACAACATAACACATAAGGAATCTAGCCTATTTGCATTACAAAGGTTCCCAGAGTTTAGCAGCTGAAAGTCAATTGACAGCTCATTCAATTATTCTTTTATTCACCTTTTCAACAACTATTTACTTAGTGAGAGGTACTGGGCAATATGCCAGACACAGTGTTAAACAAAACATAAGTGGTCCCTGCTGTCAAAAGCTTTTATATTTTTGTGAGGGAGATAGATGTCAAGATTTGTTTGATGTGTCTGAGATTTGACTCCATTTATAAGCTCAAGCAGCCTAGCACAATTTCATGGATGCTGACAGAAACCTTGAGACTTATGAGTCAGAATGAAAGAGTGTTTCTCGCAGCCGCAGCAGCAGCCAGAGCGCCAGCACATGCACTGGCTTCCTGAGGCCCGGTCCCTATCAGCAAAGGTAAGAGGGCCAAGCCGTGCCTGGGCATACCATGGGTTTTGGGAGAGGAGACTAAACTTAGGGAAAATATATTGTTTATAATCAACAGTAAGGAAGGTTGCCAGATAAAGTACAGGATGCCTAGTTAATTTGAAGTTTTGATAAACAACATATAATTTCTTAGTATAAATATGTACCAAACATTGCATAGGACATACTTTATCTTAAATTCGAAGTTAACTGGACACCATATATTCTTATTTGATAAAATCGGTAACTTAGGCCTGTGTGATTTCTGCCGCTGTTGGGGCCACTATCTCTGTCTTCCAAGGCTGTTTACTCTACAGACATCCTTGTGAAGATAGTCCAGGACAGATAGTCATAGCCTCTGCTCATAAGACATGTAAAGATTTGTGGAAAACGATCTTCTTTGATCAAATGTTATTCAAATTAAAGCACTACTATAAAATTTCAGTTTGTGGTAAGTGACAAAAAGGATTTGGAGGGTCCCATTAGAAGGTGGACCTAATATACCCTAAGAAATGCTCATAGATCAGTAAACATCAAATAAAACTCCACAATTGCATCCTCCTCTAATCAGTTCTCAGCCAAATAGTAATGCAGATCTCACGGCAATAGCTGTTACTGTCATAACTGTTAATAAAAGTGCTACTCCAGCCTGGCGCGTTGGCTCACAACTATAATCCCAGACTTTGGGAGGCCAAGGTGGGCGAATCCCAAGGTCAGGAGATTGAGACCATCCTGGCCAACATGGTGAAAACCTGTCTCTACTAAAACACACAAAAAATTTAGCCGGGCATGGTGGCACGCGCCTGTAGTCCCAGCTACTTAGTAGTCTGAGGCATGGTAATCGCTTGAACCCAGGAGGCAGAGGTTGCAGTGAGCCAAGATCGCACCACTGCACTCCAGCCTGGGTGACAGAGCAAGACTCCATCTCAAAA